>NC_092045.1:72487884-72743752 GCF_003086295.3 Arachis hypogaea | reverse complement strand
GGATGATTTTTCCAAGATGGTTGTATGTATCTCCATGAAATTCATCATGAGAATTTGAAGTATTCTGCATGTATTGAACTTGTTCTTGTGGTTGTTCAACATTGGTCCCTTCACCTTGGTTCATTCAAGCAATGGTTGATTTGTTGTGTTCACTGCTGCAAGTTGCAAACCATCCATTCTCTTTGTTATCATCTCCATTTGTTGTTGGATTTGTTGGTGCATTAATTGTTTTGTGCCAAATAGCATCAACACCTTCAAGCTCCATTACACCTTTCTTTGGGGGTGGATTGTTTTGCCTCTCTGATGAGTAATAGTATTGATTGTTTGCCACAATCTCAATGAGGTCTTGGGCCTCCTCGGCAGTTTTCATCATGTTGAGTGATCCTCCTGATGAGTAATCTAGTCCCTTCCTTGCTTCAAAGCTTAAGCCTTCATAGAAGTTTTGGAGCTTAACCCAATCACTAAACATGTCAGGGGGCATCTTCTCATTAGTGCTTTATACCTTTCCCAGGCTTCATACAATGACTCCCCTTCCATTTGCCTAAAAGTCTGGACCTCTGTCTTCAACTTGATGATCTTTTGAGGTGGGTAGAACTTTGCTAGGAACTTGCCCATCACTTCATTCCAATCATTGAGGCTTTCCTTGGGGAATGATTCTAGCCATTGAGTGGCTTTGTCCCTCAAAGAGAACGGAAATAGCAACAACTTGTAGACATCCGGATGCACTCCATTTGTCTTCACTGTATTGCATATCCTTAGAAAAACAGAGAGATGTTGATTTGGGTCTTCAAGAGGCCCCCTCCATAAGAGCAATTGTTCTGTACCAAAGTAATGAGCTGAGGTTTTAGCTCAAAGTTATTGGCCTGAACATTTGGTGTAGCAATACTGCTCCCACAATGTCTTGGATCAGGGATAGTAAATGAGGATAACACCCTTCTAGCTTGTCCACCATTATTGTTAACCCCTCCAGGAGGGTTTTGCATCTCATCATCCATGACTTGATCTTCTCCCTCTGATTCCTCTGACCCTTCTTCACCAACTATGAACTTTCCTCTTTCTGCTCTCCTTATCCTTCGGCGGGTTCTCTCGTCCTCAATATTATGTCTACTAGTCCTGACATACACAAACAAAACCGAAATCACAAGTGCAATATTCTAAACTAGAGTGAAACTGGGGTTAGTGAAACAAAGTATCAAACAGTTAGTGGGCTTAACAAAAATACAAAGAAAATGCTTAATCTAAACCACCTTTCACTTAATGATTGTTAATCTTTCCAATCCCCGGCAACGGCGCCAAAAACTTGATACGTAAAAATTTGTATTTACGTACAACGGCAAGTATACCGGGTCGTATCAAGTAGTAAGACTCACTAAGAGTGAGGTCGATCCCACGAGGATTGGTAGATTAAGCAACTTTAGTTAAATGGTAAGTTTAGTCAAGCGAACATGATTTTGATTTTATGAGCAATGTGACTTTTAATCATAATTACAGGAATTAAAATAGCAATTAAGAATAAGAATATAGAAATAAAATGGAAGTAAATAACTGAAACTTAAATTGCAAGAAACTTAAACAACATCAAAGATAAATGCAAGGAATTAAATGTTGCAGAAATTTAAAGAACATAAGAGTAAATGGCCAGAAGTAAATGAACAGAATGTAAATAACAAGAAAAATAAAGTGACGAATGTGAAAGGGAATTGGGTTGTGGGAAATTAAACAACTAGAAGCAGTAGAAATAAGAATTGATGGTAGAGAGGATCATTAGGGATCAGAGATGCTAATTTTCATGAATTGATGTTAGTCAAATCCTCCTCAATCATGGGTTTAGATCCATGGCAATTGGGTAATTGAATCCCAATCTCTTGGTGATTCAATTTCTCTCCACATAACCAATGCCACTCTCGTGATCTATTTGTTCATGAGAAGAGATGAAGCTCAAACTTAATCCAGCCACACAATTCCCATAATCTCAACCAAGGAAAGTTACATCTCACATACTAACCAAGGTATATTGATTGAGGGAATCATGAAAGGATGAACTCTAAACTGAATCATGTGGCTCATTCCTCAGATTCACCACATAATTCTCATAGATTAACCCCTCTCTCGATGGTGGTTGAATCTTTGAAGAACAAGAGTCTCCTCTTGACAACCACATGAATTGTGGAGGAAGAGAGTGTTCATCAATTCATTGTAACAACAGAGCTCCTCCCCCTAATGAATGGGGTTTAGTGAATCATAGCTCCAATCTCAACAACAATTGACATAAAGGAAAATTAAACTAAATTGCAAGAAAGATGAAGAAGAAGAATAATGCTTAAAGCTTAAGGAAAATGGAAAAGAGAAGTTCCAAGATGAACTAAAAATTAGCTCCCTGGGTCTCCTCTCGGAAGTACCAAAAGAGTTTCCAAATACAAGTGCTAAAAAGTGTAAAAAAATGACTAAGTGTAAAAAGTAGAGTAAAAGTGTAAAAAAAGTCCCCTCAAAGTACAAACTCAATCTCTATTTATACTAGTCCTAAAGATCTTCAAGTGGGTTAGCAAGATGGGCTTCCTCTTTGTTGAATTCTTGGCTCAATTGATGAAGTTTCTGGCCTTTGTGAGGAATAGGGGAAGTAGAGCAATTTGGCACCAATTCTGGCCCATTGAGGGCGTTATTGGCACTAACTCCAGGCCAAATGCACGTTGGCAACGTGCAGGACAATTTCCTGGGCATGAAGTATGAACTTGGGCGTTGCTAGCCCAAGTTGTTGCCAACAACTTGCTTTTCCTCTTCTTGGCCTTACTTTCATGCTAAATGTAGCCCAGAATTTGAGTGTCAACCTTCAGCTTCAATATGGACTATTATACATCATTGGAAAGCTCTTGATGTCTATTTTCTAATGCCACTGGAATCACCCAATTGGACTTTCCTAGCTCAAGTTATGGTTCCTCAAAGAAGGTAAGGTCAAGCTGCCAAGTTGTTGCCAAGTTGTTGTGAATAACGCACCCTCAACCCCAAGTTGGCAACGTGCCCGTGCATCACTCTCCCAAGGCAAGGACTTGGGGCTGGCGTTGTTGCAAAACACGCCCCCCTTGTGGCACGTTGGCAACGTGCTCGACCCACACCCCAAGGCCAATCTCTAGCTTTCTTGAATTTCACTTCATGTTCTTGTTTTTAGGGCCTAAAGATGACTCTGGTTTGGCTCCAATCTTGTGCTCCACCATGGACTATTATATATGGTTGGAAAGCTCTGAATGTTAGCTTTCCAACGCAACTGGAAGTACTCAATTTGGATCTCTGTAGCTCAATATATCTTCCATTGAAGTGGACATGTTCAGGCTGCCTTGTTTTGGTAAGTTGGCGTTGGCAACGCCCATCTAGCGTTGGCAACGTGAGTGGTGCGGCATTTGGGCGTTTGGAACGCGGTTGGTGCGCCATTGGGCGTTTGGCACCCTGGTTGGTGCGCCAATGGGCGTTTAGCAGCCTGGTTGGTGCGCCATTACTTGGTGCCTAGCCAAGCTTTCTTGTGTGGCGTTGGCAACGCCATTCTTGAGTTGGCAACGCCAGCTCCTTTTCTTCCAGGGCTCCATTTGTTGCTTGGTTGTGTGGCGTTGGCAACGCCCATCTTGAGTTGGCAACGCCAGCTCCTTTTCTTCCAGGGCCAAGCTTGATTGTTTGGCGTTGTTAGCCTGCGTTGTCCTCAAAAACGCCCCTCATCTCTAGGCTGGCAACGTGCTCGAGGCTCCAAATTAGCTCTCTAAGATTGCTTGGGTGGACGTTGGCAACGTGGTTCTAGAGTTGGCAACGCCAGCTCTTCCTCCAGGGCCAAGTTCCTTGCTTGTGTCTTGTGTGTGGCGTTGGCAACTTGGTTCTAGAGTTGGCAACGCCAACCTTGCTTCCAGGGCCAAGTTTGCTTGCTTGTGGCTTGTGTGTGGCGTTGGCAACTTGGTTCTAGAGTTGGCAACGCCAACCTTGCTTCCAAGGCCAAGTTTGCTTGCTTGTGGCTTGTGTGTGGCGTTGGCAACGCCAATCCCAAGTTGGCAACGCCAACTTCTTGCCTTGGTTGCCTCCAGGGCCAAGCTTGCCTTGTGTTGTGGAGTTGGCAACGCCAATCCCAAGTTGGCAACGCCAACTTCTTGCCTTGGTTGCCTCCAGGGCCAAGCTTGCCTTGTGTTGTGGAGTTGGCAACGCCAATCCCAAGTTGGCAACGCCAACTTCTTGCCCAGCTTGCATCATTCTTGCTTCCATGCTTCCTTGTTTCATCACCTATCATCAACAAGGGAAATAGCTTCAAAGTCTTACCAATTCAAGCAATAAATTTCATGAGATTCATTCATACTCATTCATATATGCATTCCTTAAATCATTTGCATGAATTTGGCTAGAATTAACATGTTCCTTGATATCATCATGCATGGAAACAAAACTCATAAAAGGACTTGTTTATTAAGAGAAAATGAGTGAATTTAAGCTAAAACTAACTAAACTAACTAACTAATAAAGCAAATATGCACTTGCATCACAACACCAAACTTAAAGTATTGCTTGTCCTCAAGCAAAATATAAAGGACTTTGTCACAAGAGTTTAAGATGTAAGACTTGAATGTTCTTCCAGAGAGTAATTTCTCATTGAGCATGTCATCCTCACTTGTGTGGTCATTAATTTATTGTAATTGAACACAACTATTCAACTTTTTCAATTAAAATGCTTGCTTCACTACTAAATTGGTTAACTTCACTAGACTTCTTTCATACCTTAGCACATGATCTTGAACCATTTTTTTGCTTATTTCTTTTTCCTTTTTTTTTTCAATTAAGCTCGAAATCTTGTCTTAAGGCGGCTCTTTAGCATAAGCTTTCAATCAACAATCCCAAACCAGTTGGTTCAAGTTGTTAAGTGTTGAGACACTCTTAAAGATTTACTCACTCAAGCCTCTTTCCTTAACACATTCAGTCACAGGCATATAACATTGAAATTTTTGTTTGGATAGTGGTGTCCAGCACCTCTTTGGGTTGCTAAATGTTCTGTTATAGAGCTACTCTTGATTGTGGGTTTTCAATCGATAATCCCGAGTTAGTTAACTCAAGTTACCGGGTGATGAAGCACCCCTCGGATTTACTAGCCCAAGTATATCTCTTAACATCAATCACCACAGACACATATCCAAATTTTGTCATTGATGCCTAGCCTTTCATTCTTTGTACTCTATTTTCTTTATTGTCAAGGTTATTTGTGCTTTTACTGTTAAAGTCTTTGTGATCCTTAACCAAACTAGTTTTGTATAGTAAGCATTCTTTTGAGTTCATTGAACCTTGATTCTTTCACAATAAATATACTAGCACTTTTCCTATGGGACAACATGATCCTTTTTAAGCTAGATTTCTCTCTGTTCTTGCTCAAACTACATCTTTTATTCCAATGACAAGTAAAAGTATTAAAGACAAGCAACCATTCCAAATCTGTGAGTGGTGATGCATGGAATGGGCAACATAAAAGACAATGCTTCAAAAAGAAAATGCATCCTAGAAGGTATACCATCTTTCAGACATACATCTTCTTTATTTAATAAAACATAAAGAAAAACATAGGAACTTCACCACCTTTAGTCTTCATGTCCTTTTCCTTTGCTTGATTCTCCTTGCTTTCCTTTGCCTTTGGATCTTCTTTCTTTTTGCTTCTCCGTTCTGCTTGTTGTTGTGTTGTTGCATCTCCCTTTGAATCTTCTTTCTTTTTGCTCCTCCTTTCTCCTTGTTGTTGTGTCGTTGCATTCCCTTTGGATCTTCTTTTTGCCAAATTCCTGAACTTATCATTGTCTCCTGTAGCCTCTGTTGATTGAATCTCACCCTTGCTAGTTCTTGCTGTTCAAATATCTTCCGAGCCTCATTAAAACATTTGATTTGTGGGTTGATCAATGGGGGTGTGGAACAGAGGTAACTAAGCTTTTCTTGGGTGCATATGTCATAGTCAAGTCTGTCCTTGTGCCTGGCTTCCTTGAACATTCTGTTTTCATTGAAATCTCTGTAGAGTGTTTCATGTCTAGCATCCAACCTATGGAGAAGTTCTCTTTGCTGAGCTTGCTCTATCCTTAGTTGAGCTTGTTCTTGTATCACTTTCTCCATGGCTTTTTCATGTTCCATAGCTGAATTGTTGATGGCTTCTTGCATCTTGGCATATTGTTCTTGTTGCAACTCCATCATGTGTGCTTGGTACTCATTTTGTTGGTTCATCCATTGAACTTGAACCCCTCTTTGTTGATCCATCAATTGCCAAAGGTCCCTTTGTTGTTGTGCTTGTTCCTCTTGGCTTCTTTGAATTTGTGAATATTGCCCAGAAATCCCTTCCAAGGCGGCTTGGAGTTGGTTCATGTTCAAGGTGTGGGATTCATCCATTTCTTGAGGCTCCTCCTCTTGTCTTACTTCTTTCCTTTTCTTCCTTCTTGCTAAAGGTTGCCTTTCCAATTGGGTTGTGGTGATAAACTCCAACCTTTCTTTGGTAAGAGGTTTTCCAATAGAGACCAAATCAGTTTCTTCAAATTCTCCCAGAGGCACTCCAGCTTCTTCACATAGGCGCAGAATAGTACTAGGATATCCTAGCCAGCTGTCCTGTTTGACCTTTTGAGCTATTTCAATGATGTTCTTGGCTATAATGTCTCCAACATTGATTTCCCCTCCTTTCATTATGCAATAGATCATTATAGCTCTATTCACCGTTACCTCAGAGTTATTTGAAGTAGAGATCAATGACCTCCTCACTATGTCATGCCATCCTTTTGCTTGAGGTATGAGATCACCTCTCCGAAGTTTGAGTGGTCGGCCATGTGAATCCAATACCCAATCCGTGCCTACTCTGCATAAGTCACTCACCACATCCACATATCTTGGGTCATTTTCAACCCTTTCTTCATAGCTAGGTCGTTTGAACTGTTTGTGCTTGACCCTTAGCACCCTATTGATGGTGTCCGGGCTAAAATCAACATCCACACCTCTTACATAGCTCATGTATGGTTCTTCATCATCATATTCTCTTATCACATTAGTGAAGAACTCATGGATGAGAAGCATGCTCACTTCTTGAGGTTGGTCACAGAGAAGCTCCCATCCCCTTTTTCTGATTATTTTTTGTATCTCAGGATATTCATCTTTTTTAAGCTTGAATGGTAGCTCTGGAACAACATCTTTGCTTGACATCCAACTAAAGATCCGCTCATTGTGTTTGGATTTGAATCTTCTTTCATCAAATTCATCTTCTCTCCTCTCCCTTGATGATGAGGCCATTGAGATTCACTTGCAAGGTTGGATCTCCCCAACACCAAACTTAGTTGAATGCTTGTCCTCAAGCACAAGGAAAATGATTGTGAATGAGAGATATGAGGTAAGCACGGTGACTTAGAAAATGATGGTGAAGGAGATTGAGTGTTTCGGTTATGTGAGAGATGTGATGCTTCAAGAGGAGTTTTGTTGGGTAAAGATGAGGTTCAAGGTTAGAATTTGTGAAACATGGAGTAGGTTGGAGGTTGAGTGTGATTTCGGTTAGTGAAGTGAAAGTTGGTGGGTAGAAGAATGAATGATGAATGAATATGGTTGAAGTATTTAAAGTGAAAGTTGGTGGGAAGGCATTTAAGGCTCGGTCATGGCATGCTTCCTTGTGCACAATGTATGTTGATTTCTTTTTCCCCATGCACAAAGTTCAAAATTCATGTGACTACCCTTCCTTATGTATCCGTGATCTTTCTTCAAGATTCCCCATCATTTCTTTCCTTCTTTCATTATATGCTTCCAAGATTCCCCATCACTTCTTTCTTTCTTTCCTGCAACAAAATGCCAAAGGCTTGAGATTCTTAAAGTGACATTAATGGCTAAAAACTTATGATTATGTTCCTATGCAAAATTGACTAAATTAGATTCCCTAATCTATTTTTTTAGCATTAATAATGCAAGTAAAGACACCAAACTTAGTTTGTGACTAAGTGTTCTATGGAATTAATTCCAAAGATAGCCACATCAAACTTAGTAATTTACCTACATTAAATGCTTTTTTTTCACGTTTTTTTTTTTATTTTATAACTAAAGTAGATGACAAAACTTTCATAGCCTAGCATTTTCGTGTATGTATGGACACCAAACTTAGTTTGTGGCTAAGTGTTGTAGAACACACATTTGCCATTACTTCAAGATTGGCCACACCAAACTTAGTGCCTTGCATACACCATGTACTAGTCTACTTGATCATTATTGGTTACTAAAACATGAAATTAAAAGACTCCCTGTGCATGGGTTGCCTCCCATGAAGCGCTTTGTTTATTGTCCTTAGCTCGACATTGCAGCTTCTTTGCTCATGTTAAGAGTTGCACACTCTCTTCCTTGCTCCAAGGGCCACCAAAATAATGCTTCACCCTATGTCCATTGACTGTGAAGGTTTGTTTTGAGGCTTCATCAAGCAATTCAACATAGCCATGAGGTGATACTTTGGTGATGGTGTATGGACCAGTCCATCTAGACCTCAGCTTCCCAGGGAAGATCTTCAATCTTGAATTGAATAATAACACCTTTTGGCCTGGTTCAAATGTTCTTTGAGAGATCCTCTTATCATGCCATCTCTTTGCTCTCTCCTTGTATATTTTGGCATTGTCATATGCCTCCAATCTGAACTCCTCAAGCTCATTGAGTTGTAGCAACCTCTTCTCTCCTGCTGCTTGAGCATCTAGATTTAGAAGTTTGGTGGCCCAGAAAGCCTTATGTTCAAGCTCTACAGGGAGGTGGCATGCCTTTCCATATACCAGCTGAAATGGAGATTTTCCTATGGGTGTCTTGAAGGCTGTCCTATATGCCCAAAGTGCATCATCCAGCTTCCTAACCCAATCCTTTCTTGTTGTTCCCACAGTTTTCTCCAAGATCCTTTTTAGCTCTCTGTTGGCAAGTTCAGCTTGTCCATTGGTTTGTGGGTGATATGGGGTAGCTACTTTGTGTGTAACACCATACTTGTGGAGTAAGGAATTGAGTTGCTTGTTGCAAAAGTGGCTTCCCCCATCACTTATAAGTCCCTTGGGCACTCCAAATCTAGTGAAGATGTTCTTCTTGAGGAATTGCAAGACCACGTTGGTATCACATGTGGTGGTGGCTATTGCTTCTACCCATTTGGAGACATACTCCACTGCTACCAGGATGTATTTGAACGTGTAAGATGGGGGAAAAGGTCCCATGAAATCTATTCCCCACAAATCAAAGAGTTCCACTTCCAAAATGAACTTTTGAGGCATCTCATTTTTCTTTGACAAACCCCCTGCTCTTTGACATTCATTGCATTGGCTCACAAACTCCCTAGCATCCTTGAAGATTGAAGGCCAATAGAAACCACTTTGAAGGACCTTAGCAGCAGTTCTTTCAGCTCCAAAATGACCACCATAACTAGAGTTGTGACAATGCCATAGTATGTCCTTCATCTCATTTTCTGGCACACATCTTCTTATCATTCCGTCTGGGCATCTTTTGAACAAGAATGGTTCGTCCCAAAAGAAGAACTTAGCCTCATGCAACAGCTTCTTCACTTGTTGTCTTGTGTACTCTTGTGGAATGATTCTTCCTGCCTTGTAGTTGGCCATGTCTGCAAACCATGGGACATGTTGAATGTGCAAGAGATGTTCATTTGGAAACTCTTCATTTATTGATGGAAGGTTGTCTTGGCATTCATCTTGTGGCACCCTTGATAAGTGATCAGCAACTTGATTTTCACTGCCCTTTCTATCTTTGATCTCAATGTCAAACTCTTGTAAGAGTAGCACCCATCTGATTAGCCTTGGTTTGGCATCCTGTTTTGACATAAGATACTTAATGGCAGCATGGTCAGTATACACTAAGACTTTAGATCCAATCAAATATTGTCTAAACTTATCAAAGGCATACACCACGGCTAGTAACTCTTTCTCTGTTGTGGTGTAGTTTTTTTGAGTTTCATTCAATACCTTACTTGCATAGTAGATAACATGAAGCCTCTTTTCCTTCCTCTGCCCCAACACAGCACCAATTGCAAGGTTGCTTGCATCACACATGAGTTCAAAAGGTAGTCCCCAAGTTGGGGGTGTGATGATTGGTGCTGTGGTGAGCTTAGCCTTTAGAGTTTCAAAAGCATGTATGCATTCATCATCAAAGATAAAAGGATTGTCTACCACCAGCAAATTGCTTAGTGGCTTTGCTATTTTTGAAAAATCTTTGATGAATCTCCTATAAAATCCAGCATGCCCCAAGAAACTCCTAACGGCTTTCACACTAGTTGGCAAAGGAAGTTTTTCTATAATTTCTACTTTTGCCTTATCAACCTCTATACCTTTTCTTGAAATTTTATGACCAAGAACAATGCCTTCGGGTACCATGAAATGGCATTTCTCCCAATTCAGAACTAAGTTTGTTTCTTGGCATCTTTTCAAGACTAAGGTAAGATGGTGCAAGCAAGTATTGAAGGAATCACCAAAAACAGAGAAATCATCCATAAAGACTTCAATGAATTTTTCTACCATGTCTGAGAAGATTGATAGCATGCACCTTTGGAAGGTAGCTGGGGCATTACACAGCCCAAATGGCATTCTCCTATATGCAAAGACTCCAAAGGGGCAAGTAAAGGAAGTCTTCTCTTGATCCATGGGGTCAACCACAATCTGGTTATACCCAGAATATCCATCAAGAAAACAATAATAAGCATGGCCAGCCAACCTTTCAAGCATCTGATCAATGAAAGGTAGAGGGAAGTGGTCCTTCCGGGTGGCATCATTCAGCCTCCTATAGTCTATGCACATCCTCCATCCTGTCACTGTTCGTGTTGGAATAAGCTCATTCTTCTCATTAACAATGACAGTCATGCCTCCTTTCTTAGGTACTACTTGCACTGGACTAACCCATGGGCTGTCAGATATAGGGTAGATGATCCCAGCCTTGCACAACTTCAGAACTTCCTTTTGAACAACCTCCTTCATTGTGGGATTCAATCTTCTTTGAGGTTGTACCACCGGTTTGGAACCCTCCTCTAAGAGTATCTTGTGCATACATACAGCAGGGCTTATGCCTTTCAAGTCATCAATGGTCCACCCCAACGCCTCTTTGTGAGCTCTCAAAACCACAAGGAGCTTCTCTTCTTCCTCTTCATTCAATGTGGAGTTGATGATCACTGGGAAGCTATCTTTCTCACCAAGAAATGCATATTTAAGATGAGGGGGTAGTGGTTTCAACTCTTGTTGTGGTGCCTCTTCTTTGGTAGCTTCACTTGGTTCCTTTGATGCTTCCAATGTGTTTTCTTCTTGTCCCTTGATGCTATGGACTTCCTCTTGTTTCATTTGATGGTTTGTGTCAAGCACTTCTTCAACCAAAGAATCTACTACATCAACCCTCATGCAACTTTCTTTCTCGACAGGGTGTTGCATTGCTTTGAAGACATTTATGGTCATTTGCTCATCATGCACTCTAAAAATCATCTCTCCCTTTTCCACATCAATGATTGTTCTAGCTGTAGCCAAAAAGGGTCTACCAAGAATGACTGAATTATTTCCCTCTTCATCCATGTCTAGGACCACAAAATCAGCTGGGAATATGAAGTTTCCCACCTTCACCAAGAGGTTCTCAACTACTCCATTTGGTACTTTGATGGATCTGTCAGCAAGTTGAAGTGACATCCTTGTGGGTTTGAGCTCTTCAATCATCATTTTCTTCATCATGGTAAGGGGCATTAAGTTAATGCTTGCTCCCAGGTCACAAAGTGATTTGTCAACAGCCATACTCCCAATCGTGCAAGGTATGAGAAAGCTGCCAGGGTCTTTGAGTTTTGGAGGTAACCCTTGTTGAATGATGGCACTACACTCTTGATTGAGAATCACGGTTT
Organism: Arachis hypogaea; assembly: GCF_003086295.3. Taxonomy (NCBI): domain Eukaryota; kingdom Viridiplantae; phylum Streptophyta; class Magnoliopsida; order Fabales; family Fabaceae; genus Arachis; species Arachis hypogaea. Next base: position 72,731,904 of record NC_092045.1, on the reverse strand, counting down.
CTTTTTCTTGCCAACTTCTCTTCTTGGTGATCAATTCCTTAAGAAACTTTGCATATAATGGCATTTGTTCTAGAGCCTCTGCCAATGGGATGTTGATTTCAAGTTTCTTGAAGATCTCTAAGAACCTTGGGAATTGTTGGTCTTTTGCTCCTTTGTGTATCCTAGTTGGGTATGGAAGCTTGGGTACATAAGCTTTCACTCCTTCATTTTTGTTTTCTTTTTGTGAATTCATACCCTCCTTGCCATCACGGTTGCCTCCTTGACTTGGTGGATTGCCTTGTGGCTTGACAACCTCCTTGCTTTTGTTAGTTGTTGAAGCCTTTTCTTCATCTTGCCTCTCCACTGTGTCTTGCTCTTTGGGTTTTGTTGCTTCTTTATTTGAACTTTCACCAACTACCTTGCCACTCCTTAACTGCAGAGCCTTACATTCTTCTCTTGGGTTGGGTATTGTATCACTTGGGAGGACATTGGTTGGTCTCTCGGCTTGTTTGGCTAGCTGTCCCACTTGTCTCTCAATGTTCTTCATGATAACCTCATGTTCCTTGTGTCCCTTAGTTAAGGCTTGAGTGGTTTGAGCAAGTGCTTGCAAGGTAGCTTCAAGACTTGCAATTCTAGTCTCATGATGGTCAATTGGGGGTATGATAGGGGGTGATTGTTGTTGGAAGTTGTTGGGTGGATTAGTGTGGTAATTCTGTGTGTTGGATGTTGGTGCAGAGAAGTTATTTTGGTGGGTTTGTGAGTTATGATGGGGTGGTTGATATGTGTTTTGTGGTTTTCTATATTGGTTAGTGTTGTTGGCATGGTGATTTTGGTTGCTTGTGTGGCGGTTTTGATTGTGGTTGCTATTCTTTTGCCAATGATTTTCACCCCACTTAAGATTGGGATGATTTTTCCAAGATGGGTTGTATGTATCTCCATGAAATTCATCATGAGAATTTGAAGTATTCTGCATGTATTGAACTTGTTCTTGTGGTTGTTCAACATTGGTCCCTTCACCTTGGTTCCATTCAAGCAATGGTTGATTTGTTGTGTTCACTGCTGCAAGTTGCAAACCATCCATTCTCTTTGTTATCATCTCCATTTGTTGTTGGATTTGTTGGTGCATTAACTTGTTTTGTGCCAAAATAGCATCAACACCTTCAAGCTCCATTACACCTTTCTTTGGGGGTGGATTGTTTTGCCTCTCTGATGAGTAATAGTATTGATTGTTTGCCACAATCTCAATGAGGTCTTGGGCCTCCTCGGCAGTTTTCATCATGTTGAGTGATCCTCCTGATGAGTAATCTAGTCCCTTCCTTGCTTCAAAGCTTAAGCCTTCATAGAAGTTTTGGAGCTTAACCCAATCACTAAACATGTCAGGGGGGCATCTTCTCATTAGTGCTTTATACCTTTCCCAGGCTTCATACAATGACTCCCCTTCCATTTGCCTAAAAGTCTGGACCTCTGTCTTCAACTTGATGATCTTTTGAGGTGGGTAGAACTTTGCTAGGAACTTGCCCATCACTTCATTCCAATCATTGAGGCTTTCCTTGGGGAATGATTCTAGCCATTGAGTGGCTTTGTCCCTCAAAGAGAACGGAAATAGCAACAACTTGTAGACATCCGGATGCACTCCATTTGTCTTCACTGTATTGCATATCCTTAGAAAAACAGAGAGATGTTGATTTGGGTCTTCAAGAGGCCCCCCTCCATAAGAGCAATTGTTCTGTACCAAAGTAATGAGCTGAGGTTTTAGCTCAAAGTTATTGGCCTGAACATTTGGTGTAGCAATACTGCTCCCACAATGTCTTGGATCAGGGATAGTAAATGAGGATAACACCCTTCTAGCTTGTCCACCATTATTGTTAACCCCTCCAGGAGGGTTTTGCATCTCATCATCCATGACTTGATCTTCTCCCTCTGATTCCTCTGACCCTTCTTCACCAACTATGAACTTTCCTCTTTCTGCTCTCCTTATCCTTCGGCGGGTTCTCTCGTCCTCAATATTATGTCTACTAGCTCCTGACATACACAAACAAAACCGAAATCACAAGTGCAATATTCTAGAACTAGAGTGAAACTGGGGTTAGTGAAACAAAGTATCAAACAGTTAGTGGGCTTAACAAAAATACAAAGAAAAATGCTTAATCTAAACCACCTTTCACTTAATGATTGTTAATCTTTCCAATCCCCGGCAACGGCGCCAAAAACTTGATACGTAAAAATTTGTATTTACGTACAACCGGCAAGTATACCGGGTCGTATCAAGTAGTAAGACTCACTAAGAGTGAGGTCGATCCCACGAGGATTGGTAGATTAAGCAACTTTAGTTAAATGGTAAGTTTAGTCAAGCGAACATGATTTTGATTTTATGAGCAATGTGACTTTTAATCATAATTACAGGAATTAAAATAGCAATTAAGAATAAGAATATAGAAATAAAATGGAAGTAAATAACTGAAACTTAAATTGCAAGAAACTTAAACAACATCAAAGATAAATGCAAGGAATTAAATGTTGCAGAAATTTAAAGAACATAAGAGTAAATGGCCAGAAGTAAATGAACAGAATGTAAATAACAAGAAAAATAAAGTGACCGAATGTGAAAGGGAATTGGGTTGTGGGAAATTAAACAACTAGAAGCAGTAGAAATAAGAATTGATGGTAGAGAGGATCATTAGGGATCAGAGATGCTAATTTTCATGAATTGATGTTAGTCAAAATCCTCCTCAATCATGGGTTTAGATCCATGGCAATTGGGTAATTGAATCTCAATCTCTTGGTGATTCAATTTCTCTCCACATAACCAAATGCCACTCTCGTGATCTATTTGTTCATGAGAAGAGATGAAGCTCAAACTTAATCCAGCCACACAATTCCCATAATCTCAACCAAGGAAAGTTACATCTCACATACTAACCAAGGTATATTGATTGAGGGAATCATGAAAGGATGAACTCTAAACTGAATCATGTGGCTCATTCCTCAGATTCACCACATAATTCTCATAGATTAACCCCTCTCTCAATGGTGGTTGAATCTTTGAAGAACAAGAGTCTCCTCCTTGGACCAACCACATGAATTGTGGAGGAAGAAGGTGTTCATCAATCCATTGTAACAAGCAGAGCTCTTCCCCCTAATGAATGGGGTTTAGTGAATCATAGCTCCAATCTCAACAACAATTGACATAAAGGAAAAATTAAACTAAATTGCCAAGAAAGATGAAGAAGAAGAATAATGCTTAAAGCTTAAGGAAAAATGGAAAAGAGAAGTTCCAAGATGAACTAAAAATTAGCTCCCTGGGTCTCCTCTCGGAAGTACCAAAAGAGTTTCCAAATACAAGTGCTAAAAAGTGTAAAAAAATGACTAAGTGTAAAAAGTAGAGTAAAAGTGTAAAAAAAAAGTCCCCTCAAAGTACAAACTCAATCTCTATTTATACTAGTCCTAAAGATCTTCAAGTGGGTTAGCAAGATGGGCTTCCTCTTTGTTGAATTCTTGGCTCAATTGATGAAGTTTCTGGCCTTTGTGAGGAATAGGGGAAGTAGAGCAATTTGGCACCAATTCTGGCCCATTGAGGGCGTTATTGGCACTAACTCCAGGCCAAATGCACGTTGGCAACGTGCAGGACAATTTCCTGGGCATGAAGTATGAAACTTGGGCGTTGCTAGCCCAAGTTGTTGCCAACAACTTGCTTTTCCTCTTCTTGGCCTTACTTTCATGCTAAATGTAGCCCAGAATTTGAGTGTCAACCTTCAGCTTCAATATGGACTATTATACATCATTGGAAAGCTCTTGATGTCTATTTTCTAATGCCACTGGAATCACCCCAATTGGACTTTCCTAGCTCAAGTTATGGTTCCTCAAAGAAGGTAAGGTCAAGCTGCCAAGTTGTTGCCAAGTTGTTGTGAATAACGCACCCTCAACCCCAAGTTGGCAACGTGCCCGTGCATCACTCTCCCAAGGCAAGGACTTGGGGCTGGCGTTGTTGCAAAACACGCCCCCCTTGTGGCACGTTGGCAACGTGCTCGACCCACACCCCAAGGCCAATCTCTAGCTTTCTTGAATTTCACTTCATGTTCTTGTTTTTAGGGCCTAAAGATGACTCTGGTTTGGCTCCAATCTTGTGCTCCACCATGGACTATTATATATGGTTGGAAAGCTCTGAATGTTAGCTTTCCAACGCAACTGGAAGTACTCAATTTGGATCTCTGTAGCTCAAGATATCTTCCATTGAAGTGGACATGTTCAGGCTGCCTTGTTTTGGTAAGTTGGCGTTGGCAACGCCCATCTAGCGTTGGCAACGTGAGTGGTGCGGCATTTGGGCGTTTGGAACGCGGTTGGTGCGCCATTGGGCGTTTGGCACCCTGGTTGGTGCGCCAATGGGCGTTTAGCAGCCTGGTTGGTGCGCCATTACTTGGTGCCTAGCCAAGCTTTCTTGTGTGGCGTTGGCAACGCCATTCTTGAGTTGGCAACGCCAGCTCCTTTTCTTCCAGGGCTCCATTTGTTGCTTGGTTGTGTGGCGTTGGCAACGCCCATCTTGAGTTGGCAACGCCAGCTCCTTTTCTTCCAGGGCCAAGCTTGATTGTTTGGCGTTGTTAGCCTGCGTTGTCCTCAAAAACGCCCCTCATCTCTAGGCTGGCAACGTGCTCGAGGCTCCAAATTAGCTCTCTAAGATTGCTTGGGTGGACGTTGGCAACGTGGTTCTAGAGTTGGCAACGCCAGCTCTTCCTCCAGGGCCAAGTTCCTTGCTTGTGTCTTGTGTGTGGCGTTGGCAACTTGGTTCTAGAGTTGGCAACGCCAACCTTACTTCCAGGGCCAAGTTTGCTTGCTTGTGGCTTGTGTGTAGCGTTGGCAACTTGGTTCTAGAGTTGGCAACGCCAACCTTGCTTCCAAGGCCAAGTTTGCTTGCTTGTGGCTTGTGTGTGGCGTTGGCAACGCCAATCCCAAGTTGGCAACGCCAACTTCTTGCCTTGGTTGCCTCCAGGGCCAAGCTTGCCTTGTGTTGTGGAGTTGGCAACGCCAATCCCAAGTTGGCAACGCCAACTTCTTGCCTTGGTTGCCTCCAGGGCCAAGCTTGCCTTGTGTTGTGGAGTTGGCAACGCCAATCCCAAGTTGGCAACGCCAACTTCTTGCCCAGCTTGCATCATTCTTGCTTCCATGCTTCCTTGTTTCATCACCTATCATCAACAAGGGAAATAGCTTCAAAGTCTTACCAATTCAAGCAATAAATTTCATGAGATTCATTCATACTCATTCATATATGCATTCCTTAAATCATTTGCATGAATTTGGCTAGAATTAACATGTTCCTTGATATCATCATGCATGGAAACAAAACTCATAAAAGGACTTGTTTATTAAGAGAAAATGAGTGAATTTAAGCTAAAACTAACTAAACTAACTAACTAATAAAGCAAATATGCACTTGCATCACTCGCACACGTAGAGAACAAAACTATACAAGACAAGCAAATGTTGCATAGAATTATCTTGTATGGCAACATTGTCAGTAGCTCAAGCAAATGTGATTCATCATATTCAAAACTAATTTATCAGCACAAAATATTATCAACAACAAAAAAAATAAGTGTATGACAAGCACAAGTTCAGAACTAAAGCAACACAAGTTCAAAAGCTAAAAAAAACAAGTTTAGATCGCACATTGTAACACCATACCACACAGAGTTTTATGCTCAAATAATAAAGTTGAGGTGGCAAGGTATTACGACCTCTAAAAATAAAAAATATATATATAATTGTTCATACCCTGGGTCGAGCTATCCGAGCCGGGATGTTCAGTAGCAAAGCGACCGACCTCTTTAGGTCAAGCAGACCGACTTCTTCGTAAAAAACTCGGCCAAATCGACAAGAAAGCCCAAAGAAGGGCCCAACTCAAGGAATACGACCCCGATCCAAAGGCAGCCCAAGCCTATAGAGATAAGGGCGGTTCCATGGAAGATAAGCTGACCTCGACAAAAGATAAGATAAGATAAGATAACTAACTTATCTTATCCGAAGAAGGTCACATCTCACCATTATAAATACACTGGAGCACCCAGTTATAACTCATACTCTGATTCTACTCAATACCTGCTTAATACCCTTGCTAACTTAAGCATCGAAGTCCCTTGCAGGTACCCCCCCACCCTTCGATGACAAAGGATCAGCAGCATTCTCAGTTCCACAAGTCGGACACACCAGCTCCGGCCGCTATACACCTGCCGGACACATCGGCTCCGACTAACACAGAAGATCTCGACCGAGATCGACCTATAGTTTCAGGTAACCATCGGAACATTGGCGCCGTTGCTGGGGAACCTGGAAGTCATCCCATCACCATGGCGGACGACCATGACAACGATCACGACTCAGATCTAGAGGATAGAACATCGCACAAAAACGCGGACACTACACCAAAGGATACTCCACAACTTAACAACAAAAAGGATTCTCCAAACGCGGGAGCTATAGAGGCGCTTGAAGATCGATTAAAGCAACTCGAGAAAGAAGCCCAACATTAACGCGAAAAATAAGAGGATCTACATCGGGAGATAAGGCGATGCCAGGAATTAATAGATAAGCTTCTAAAACTCGAAGCCGATATCAAAACTAAAGCTACTTGATCTACTGCAGAGGATAGCTCTCGCAAGGATCAATATCCATTCACCAGGGAAATCATGAAGACCAAAATCCCAAAGGACTTCAAACTTCCAGATATGACTCTGTACGACGGCACTTCAGACCCCAACCATCACCTCAGCAATTTCAGAAGTAGAATGTACCTTACTGACGCCTCAGATGCAGTTCGCTGCAAAGCCTTTCCAACAACTCTTACCAAGACAGCCATTAGATGGTTCGATAGCCTACCTCCAAAGTCCATCTCGAGCTTCGACGACCTGGCCAAAAAGTTCCTGGCCAGATTTTCCATACAAAAAGATAAGGCTAAACACTCCCCCAGCCTACTAGGAATCAAGCAAGGAGATCGGGAAAGTCTTCATAACTACATGGAAAGATTCAACAAAACATGCATGGACATATAAAGTCTACCAACAGAAGCTGCCATTATGGGCCTCATAAATGGCCTACGAGAAGGACCTTTTAGCCAATCTATATCTAAGAAATACCCTGCATCCCTGGACGAAGTACAAGAACAGGCGCAGAAGTACATCAACATGGAGGAGAATTCACGACTTGGGGAAGCCTCGAGGTTTGGTTCCGCCTACTGAGACAAAGATAAAGAATCCAAAAAAAAGGAAGATCGCTCTGGGGAGAAAATTAAAAAATATCATAACTACACCCCTCTTAGGGTATCCTTGGTAGATGTTTACAAAGAAGTCTACCATACAGAAAAAATACCCCCAGCTCGGCCACTCAAAGGCAAAAGAGGAAGAGGAAATCGGAACGAATACTATGAGTATCATCGAGTCCGAGGACATTCCACCAACGAATGCTTCGACATGAAAAATGTCATAGAAAAATTAGTAAGAGAACGAAAACTAGATCAGTTTTTGGCCAACCGGGATGAAGAGCCAAAAAAAAAAGAAGGGATGAAGATGTCGGACGGTCTGAGTGATCACCTCGCACACCGGAAAGACACGTCCACATGATACACGGCGGATTTGTGGGAGGAGGAATCTCCAAATCATTCCGCAAGCGACATCTCAAAGAAGTATACCATGTCGAAGGAAAGAAGGAGGCACCAGACATCCCAGTAATTACGTTTACCAAAGAAGACGCATCCGGAATCATCCCAGGACACGACGATCCCATGGTCATCACTATCATACTGGCAAACGCCAACCTCCACCGTACATTAATTGACCAAGGAAGCTCCACCGATATCTTATTCAAAACTGCCTTTGATAAGCTCGGCTTAGAAGAAAAAGAGCTAAGAGCATACCCGAACAGCCTGTTCGGACTTGGGGATACCCCAGTACAACCACTGGGATACATATCGCTACATACAACCTTCAGAAAGGGGAACCAATCCAGAACACTCAAGATAGACTACATCGTAGTCAACGTAAGCTCAGCCTACAATGCCTTAATAGGTCGGACAACGTTAAACCAACTCGGCGCAATAGTTTCAACTCCACACCTATGTATGAAATTCCCAACTGCAGAAGGGATAGCTACGATAAAAGCAGATCAAAGGATGGTGCGTCGCTGTTATAACGAAAGTTTAAACCTCAGAAGCGAAGGAGAAGAATTCCACACAATCGAACTTGGTGGAGTTCAGAGGCGAGAAGAACTCCGTCCACGGCCCGAAGGAGAAGTAGAGAAAGTTCAGATTGGAGACACCTTGGATAAGACATCTAATATTGGCACAATCCTAAAAGGAGACGCAAAGGAATCACTCATACAGTTCCTACGAGATAATGTTGATCTCTTCGCATGGAAAGCCACCGACATGCCAGGCATAGATCCCGAACTAATGAGCCACAAGTTGGCAGTCTATCCGGGATCCTGGCTGGTACAACAAAGACAAAGAAAACTCGGGCCAGAACAGTCTCAGGTTGTGGAAGAACAGGTGCAAGCACTGCTAGAGGCAGGGTTCATAAGAGAAGTTAAGTACCCACTATGGCTAGCAAATGTCGTCTTGGTAAGAAAGTCAAATGGGAAGTGGCGAATGTGCACCGACTACACCGACCTCAACAAAGCCTGCCCAAAAGATCCCTATCCACTCCCAAGCATTGACGCTCTAGTAGATGCCTCATCTGGATATAAGTATCTCTTGTTTATGTACGCATACTCAGGGTACAACCAGATCCCAATGTATCCACCGGATCAAGAAAAAACCTCGTTTCTAACACCCAAAGCAAACTATTGCTACATCGTAATACCTTTCGGCCTTAAGCATGCGGGAGCTACTTATCAAAGGCTAATAAATAAGGTCTTTTCAGACCACATCAGAAAAATCATGGAGGTCTACGTGGACGACATGTTGATAAAGACACAAAGTGAAGAGCATTACTGACCGACTTGATTCAAGTGTTCGACACAATACGAAAGTATGACATGCGACTTAACCCGGCTAAATGCACCTTCGCAGGGGAAGCAGGTAAGTTATTGGGCTTTATGCTCACACAAAGAGGAATCGAGGCAAATCCAGATAAATGCCAGGCCATACTCAATATGAAGAGCCCAACCTGCGTCAAAGAGGTACAACAACTCAATGGGAGATTGGCGGCCTTGTCCAGATTCCTAGCAGGGTCAGCGATAAGGTCCCTCCCTTTCTACGCTACTTTAACGAAGGGAAAGAACTTCGATTGGACAACGGAATGTGAGCAAGCCTTCTGAGACTTCAAAGAATTCTTGGGACAGCCACCTATCCTATCTCGACCACGAGAAGGAGAACAACTCATATTGTACCTCGCAGTAGGAAGTCGGGCAATAGCCTCAGCACTAATTAGAGAAGACGAGGGTGGGCAACAACCCGTCTACTTCATTAGTAAAGCACTGCAGGGGTCAAAGCTGAACTACCAGAAAATAGAGAAGTTTGCCTACGCTCTCATACTAACATCCCGACGACTTCGCCCGTACTTCCAAGCTCAAACCATTAAGGTTCGGACCAACTAGCCCATAAAGGGGATATTGCAGAAAACAGATCTAGCAGGAAGAATCCTACAATGGGCAATCGAATTGTCCAAGTTCGACCTCCAATACGAGGAACGAACAGCCATTAAGTCACAATACCTAGCTGACTTCATTGCAGAATTCACAGACACCCTGGAGATCCCCATAGAGTGGAATATATACGTGGATAGTTCCTCGAATAAAACTGGAAGCGGTACAGGTGTGATAATCAAAAGCAACCAAGGAACCCAACTTGAGCTTTCCCTCAAATTCGGATTCCCGGCCTCGAACAACCAGGCAGAATATGAAGCATTATTAGCTGGTTTGAAGCTGGCTAGGGAGGTTGGAGCTTAGAAACTCAACATCTACAGCGATTCACAAGTCGTTACCTCACAAATAACAGGGAGCTACCAAGCCAAAGACCCTACCATGAAAAAATATTTGGATAAAACCAAGGAACAGCTCGGACAACTCGGGAATATAGGATCTACCACATACCCCGCGAGCAAAATGCCTGAACTGACGCACTCTCAAAACTAGCCAGCACCAAACCAGGGGGCAACAATAGAAGCCTCATCTAGGAAATACTGCAGAACCCGTCAATATCAGAAGAAGAAAAATTCCTAGCCATAACAGGTCGGGATCAAGGATGGATGACCCCCATAATTAACTACCTCAAAACAGAAGCGCTCCCTACAGATGAAAAGGAGGCAAAGACGTTAAAAAGGGATGCACAGTACTACACTATCATAAACAACACCTTATACAAAAGAGGGATCTCAGTACCATTGATAAAATACATACCGACCTCCAATACAAAGGGAGTCTTGGAGGAAGTACACAGCGAAATTTGTGGCAATTATCTCGGAGGGCAAGCTCTCACCAAAAAGGTACTCCGGGCGGGATTCTATTGGCCAACTCTACGAAAGAAAGCTACAGAATTTGTAAAGACATGTCCACCATGTCAGAAGCATGCCAACTTTCACATCGCCCCGCCGGAAAAGCTCATCAGCGTGACCTCACCCTGGCCATTTGCAAAGTGGGGACTCGATCTTCTCGGACCCTTTCCCCAGGGATCGGGGCAAGTCAAATTCCTCATAGTAGGGGTAGACTATTTCACAAAATGGATCGAGGAAGAATCCCTAGCCAATGCCACTGCTCAAAGAAGCCGGAAATTCCTATATAAAAATATCATTACAAGGTTCGGGGTCACATACTCCATCACCACAGATAATGGCACCCAATTCACAGATGCAGGCTTCAGAAAACTAGTGGCCGACTTGAATATAAAACACCAGTTCACCTCCGTCGAACATCCCCAAGCCAATGGACAAGCCGAAGCGGCCAACAAAGTCATATTGGCCGGGCTGAAACGGAGACTGCAAGAAGCAAAGGGAGCTTGGGCCGAGGAACTTCCACAAGTCCTATGGGCGTATCGAACAACCCCCATTCTACTACAAACGAATCATCATTTCGATTAGCATACGGAGTGGAGGCAATGATTCCAATAGAAGTCGAGGAAGGGTCTTCCCGAGTAGTCCACTACAATGAACAAACCAAGTCTCAACTTCAAAGAGAAGAGCTCGACCTACTTCCGGAAATCCAAGAAAGAACTCGGATCAGAGAAGAAGCACTAAAGCGGCGAATAGCTTCCAGGTATAATCAAAAGGTAGTGCCAAGAGGTTTCACTGAGAACGATCTCATCTTAATCCAAAATAATATTGGAACAACTCAACCCGGAGAAGGAAAGCTGGCAGACAACTGGAAATGACCCTACCGAGTCAAAGAAGTACTTGGGAAGGGCTACTACAGACTGTCTGAACTCGAGGGACGAGAACTCCCTAGATCATGGCACGCCTGTAACCTAAGAAGGTACTATAGCTAGGAAAGGTAAAAGATCTTGATGAGCGGATAATTTGTACGCTTTTTTGGCACTATTTGTACCCCCAATTGGCGCGCTCTCAACGGCGTTGGAAAGTAGACATCCTGGGCTTTCCAGAAATATATGATAGTCCATACTTTGCCCAAGATTTGATGGCCCAAACTGGCGTTCAAAGTCACCCTCAGAATTTCCAGCGTTAAACGCCGGAACTGGCATAAAAATTGGAGTTAAACGCCCAAACTGGCACCAAAGCTGGCGTTTAACTCCAGAAAGAGTCTCTACACGAAAATGCTTTAATGCTCAGCCCAAGCACACACCAAGTGGGCCCGGAAGTGGATTTTTATGTCATTTACTCATTTCTGTATACCCTAGGTTACTAGTTCACTATTAATAGGATCTTTTGACATTGTATCTGGACCTCATGACACTTTACACGTTTCTTTGTGTACCTTCTACGGCATGAGTCTCTAAACCCCATGGTTAGGGGTGAGGAGCTCTGCTGTGTCTTGATGGATTAATGCAATTACTACTGTTTTCCATTCAATCATGCTTGCTTCCATTCTAAGATATTACTTGTTCTTAAACCGGATGAATGTGATGATCCGTGACACTCATCATCATTCTCAACTATGAACGTGTGCCTGACAACCACCTCCGTTCTACCTTAGATTAAGTAGATATCTCTTGGATTCTTTAATCAGAATCTTCGTGGTATAAGCTAGAACTGATGGCGGCATTCAAGAGAATCCGGAAGGTCTAAACCTTGTCTGTGGTATTCTGAGTAGGATTCAATGATTGAATGACTGTGACGAGCTTCAAACTCCTGAGGGCTGGGCGTTAGTGACGGACGTAAAAGAATCACTGGATTCTATTCCGGCCTGATCGAGAACCGACAGATGGATAGCCGTGCCGTGACAGGGTGCGTTGAACATTTCCACTGAGAGGATAGGAGGTAGCCACTGACAACAGTGAAACCCTTGCATACAGCTTGCCATGGAAGGAGCCTTGCGTGTTTGAAGAAGACGACAGTAGGAAAGTAGAGGTTCAGAAGACAGAGCATCTCCAAAACCTCAACCTATTCTCATCACTGCAATTCAAGTACCTGTTTTATGTTCTTTTGCTTTTTACAATCAATCCTGATAATCTTTGATATCCTGACTAAGAGTTACAAGGTAACCATAGCTTGCTTCAAGTCGACAATCTCCGTGGGATCGACCCTTACTCACGTAAGGTATTACTTGGACGACCCAGTGCACTTGCTGGTTAGTTGTGCGGGATTGCAAAGTGTGATTGCAATTTCGTGCACCAAGTTTTTGGCGCCGTTGCCGGGGATTGTTCGAGTTTGGACAACTGACGGTTTATCTTGTTGCTTAGATTAGGACTGTTTTGTTTTTGTTGGTTTAGAGTCTTTTATTTGAGTTTAGTTTTATATTTTAAGTTTGGTGTCTTCTTTGTGTTTTCCTTTAAGTTTTCGAAAATTTGTGTTTGATTTTCTAAAAATTTTAAGTTTGGTGTCTTTTGTGCTTTTATTCACTTAAAAATTTTTCAAAAATTTGTTCTTGGTGTTCATCTTGATCTTCAAAGTGTTCTTGGTGTTCATCTTGACATTCAAAGTTTTCTTATCTGTTCTCTTTGTTTTGATCTAAAATTTCTAAGTTTAGTGTCGTTCTGTTGTTTTTCTCTTTCCTCATTAAAATTTAAAAAAAATATCCTTTCCTTGTTTTACTCATAATTTTCGAAATTTTGCATTAAATTAGTCAAAGATTTTCAAAATCATATCTTTTCAATCATTTTTATTTGCAATCATATCTTCTCAATCATATCTTTTTCAAAATAATTTTCAATCATATCTTTTCAATTGCTAATTCCAAAATCTTTTAATCAACTAATTGATTTAGTTTTCAATTTGCTTTGATCTTATTTTCTTTTAGTTTTCGAAAATTTATTTTATTTTCCTTTTGTTTTATTTTATTTATTTCGGTCAACTAAAAAAAAAACTTTACTTGTGAATCCATATTATATTCCCTTTCTCCATCATGGACCTAAGTGGAATTGAACAGTCCAGAAGGACCCTGGGGTCATATGCTAACCCCATTACAGCTGCATATGGGAGTAGCATCTGTATACCTCCCATTAAAGCAAGCAGCTTTGAGCTAAATCCTCAACTCATTATCATAGTGCAGCAAAATTGCCAGTATTCCAGTCTTCTACAGGAAGAGCCTATTGAGTTTCTGCCACAGTTCTTACAAATTGCTGACACAGTAAGTGATAAAGAGGTGGATCAGGATGTCTACAGACTATTACTGTTTCCATTTGCTGTAAAAGATCAAGCTAAGAGGTGGTTGAATAACCAACCTACAGCAAGCATAAAGACATGGAAACAGTTATCAGACAAATTCCTGAATCACTTTTACCCTCCAAAGAGGATGACACAGCTAAGGCTGGACATCCAAGGCTTTAAACAAGAGGATAATGAATCCCTTTATAATGTCTGGGAGAGGTATAGAGGTATGCTAAGAAAATGCCCCTCTGAAATGTTTTCAGAGTGGGTACAGTTAGACATCTTTTACTATGGGCTTACAGAAAAAGCTCAGATGTCTTTAGACCACTCAGCTGGTGGATCTATACACATGAGGAAGACAATTGAAGAGGCTCAAGAGCTTATAGACACTATTGCTAGAAATCAATATTTGTACTCTAGCAATGAGTTCTCTACAAGAGAAGAAGTTATGGCAGTAGCTACTGATCCTAATCCTCAAGAACAGATGGTTGAGCTTAATCAGCAATTACAACTGATGACAAAACAGTTAGCAGAATTTAAAGAGATGCTCCAAGACACTAAAAATGCTAACAAGAATATGGAAGCACAATTGAATCAGACAAGACAGCAACTATCTAAACAGATAACAGAAGAATGCCAAGCTGTTAAATTAAGGAGTGGGAAGACATTGAATGTATCAACTCAAAGCAGCAGAAAGCTAAGAAAGGAATAACTGATAGAGGATGACCAACCAACTACCCAAAATCCCTCTGAGGACAGTAAGAGCCCAGAGAGGAATGATTTTGGCGTTCAAACGCCAGAAAAGGGTAAGAAAGTGGCGTTAAACGCCCAATGGGTAGCCACTTCTGGCGTTCAAACGCCAGAAAAGGGTTGCAATCTGGCGTTAAACGCCCAAAAAGCACCCAATCCTGGCATTCAAACACCACAAAGGGGTCAGACACTTGCAAGTGCTGATAACAACCCCCTTAAGCAGGCTTCTCCAACCACTTCTGTAGGAAATAAACCTGCAGCAACTAAGGTTGAAGAATATAAAGCCAAGATGCCTTATCCTCAGAAACTCCGCTAAGCGGAACAGGATAAGCAATTTGCCCGCTTTGCAGACTATCTAAGGACTCTTGAAATAAAGATTCCGTTTGCAGAGGCACTTGAGCAAATACCTTCTTATGCTAAGTTCATGAAAGAGATCTTAAGTCATAAGAAGGATTGGAGAGAAACTGAAAAAGTTTTTCTCACTGAAGAATGCAGTGCAGTCATATTAAAGAGCTTACCAGAGAAGCTTAAAGATCCTGGAAGCTTTATGATACCATGCACATTAGAGGGTAATTGTACCAAGAAAGCTCTATGTGATCTTGGGGCAAGTATCAACCTAATACCTGCATCCACTATCAGAAAGCTTGGCTTGACTGAAGAAGTCAAACCAACCAGGATATGTCTCCAACTTGCTGATGGCTCCATTAAATACCCATCAGGCATAATTGAGGACATGATTGTCAAGGTTGGGCCATTTGCCTTTCCCACTGACTTTGTAGTGCTGGAAATGGAGGAGCACAAGAGTGCAACTCTCATTCTAGGAAGACCTTTCCTAGCAACTGGACGGACCCTCATTGATGTCCAAAAAGGGGAATTAACCCTGAGAGTCAATGAGGATGAGTTCAAGTTGAATGTTGTCAAAGCTATGCAGCATCCAGACATATCAAATGACTGTATGAGCACTGATATTATTGACTCTTTGGTGGAGGAGGTCAATATGACTGAAAGTCTTGAATCAGAGCTAGATGACATCTTTAAAGATGTTCAGCCTGATCTGGAGGAACTAAAGGAAATAAAAGAAATTCTGAAAATTCCTCAGGAAGGAGATAAGCCTCCTAAAACCGAGCTCAAGCCACTACCACCATCCCTGAAATATGCATTTCTGGGAGAAGCTGACACTTTTCCTGTGATCATAAGCTCTACTCTAAATTCACAGGAAGAGGAAGCACTAATTCAAGTGCTAAGGACACACAAGACAGCTCTTGGGTGGTCCATAAGTGATCTTAAGGGCATTAGCCCAGCAAGATGCATGCATAAGATCCTATTGGAGGATGATGCTAAGCCAGTGGTTCAACCACAAAGGCGGCTAAATCCAGCCATGAAGGAGGTGGTGCAGAAAGAGGTCACTAAGTTACTAGAGGCTGGGATTATTTATCCTATTTCTGATAGCCCCTGGGTGAGCCCTGTCCACGTTGTCCCCAAGAAGGGAGGCATGACAATGGTTCATAATGAAAAGAATGAACTAGTTCCTACAAGAACAGTTACAGGGTGGCGCATGTGTATTGACTACAGAAGGCTCAATACAGTCACCAGAAAGGATCATTTTCCTTTACCATTCATAGACCAGATGCTAGAGAGACTAGCAGGTCATGAATACTATTGCTTTTTGGACGGCTACTCAGGTTACAACCAAATTGCAGTAGATCATCAGGACCAAGAGAAAACAGCATTTACATGTCCTTCTGGAGTATTTGCCTACAGAAGGATGCCTTTTGGTCTGTGCAATGCACTTGCAACCTTTCAGAGGTGCATGCTCTCTATCTTCTCAGATATGGTAGAGAAATTTCTGGAAGTCTTCATGGATGACTTTTCAGTATTTGGAGACTCATTCAGCTCCTGCCTTAACCATCTAGCACTTGTTCTGAAAAGATGCCAAGAGACCAACCTAGTTTTAAACTGGGAAAAATGTCACTTTATGGTGACTGAAGGGATTGTCCTTGGGCATAAAATTTCAAACAAGGGAATAGAGGTGGATCAAGCTAAAGTTAAAGTAATTGAAAAATTACCACCACCTACTAATGTTAAGGCAATCAGAAGCTTTCTGGGGCATGCAAGATTCTACAGAAGGTTTCTAAAGGATTTTTCAAAAATTGCCAAACCTCTGAGTAATCTGCTAGCTGCTGACACGCCATTTATCTATGATAAGGAGTGTCTGCAGGCATTTGAGACCCTAAAAGCTAAGCTGGTCACAGCACCAGTTATCTCTGCACCAGACTGGACATTACCATTTGAATTAATGTGTGATTCCAGTGACCATGCCATTGGTGCAGTATTGGGACAGAGGCATAATAAGCTTCTGCACGTCATTTATTATGGCAGCCGTATTCTAAATGATGCACAGAAGAACTACACAACCACAGAAAAGGAGTTACTTGCAGTGGTTTATGCCATTGACAAGTTCAGATCTTATTTAGTAGGATCAAAAGTGATTGTGTACACTGACCATGCTGCTCTTAAATATCTACTCACAAAGCAGGATTCAAAACCCAGGCTCATAATATGGGTGTTGCTTCTGCAAGAGTTTGATATAGAAATAAGAGACAGAAAAGGGACAGAGAATCAAGTAGCTGATCACCTGTCAAGGATAAAACCAGTAGCAGGAGCATCCCTCCATCCTACTGAGATCTCTGAAACCTTTCCGGATGAGCAATTGTTTGCTATTCAGGAAGCTCCGTGGCTTGCAGACAGTGCAAACTATAAGACTCAAGGTTCTCCTTCTGTAACCATGGAGAGGAAGCATGAAGAGCTTCTCTCAAAGCAGAGTCAAACAGAGCCCCCACAGTCAAACTATAAGTTTGGTGTTGGGAGGCCACCACCAACTTCTAAGTTTGGTGTTGAACCCCCACATTCAAACTCTAAGTTTGGTGTTAGGAGGTTCCAACATTGCTCTGAACATCTGTGAGGCTCCATGAGAGCCCACTGTCAAGCTACTGACATTAAAGAAGCGCTTGTTGGGAGGCAACCCAATGTTATATTTATTATTTTTCCTTTGTTATTTTATGTTTTCTATAGGTTGATGATCATGGAAAGTCACAAAATCAATTGAAAAAGCAGAAACAGAATGAAAAACAGAAAGAAAAACAGCACACCCTGGAGGAAAACTTGCTGGCGTTTAAACGCCAGTAAGGGCAGCAAATGGGCGTTTAACGCCCAGTCTGGCACCATTCTGGGCGTTTAACGCCAGAAAAGGGCACCAGACTGGCGTTAAACGCCAGGAATGGGCACCAAGCTGGCGTTAAACGCCAGAAATGGGCACTAGCCCGGCGTTTAACGCCAGGATTGGCAGGAGGAGCATTTTTGCTTGCCACTTGGTGCAGGGATGAATTATCCTTGACACCTCAGGATCTGTGGACCCCACAGGATCCCCACCTACCCCACCACTCTCTCTTCTTTCTTCTTTTGCTCGAGGACGAGCAAACCTTCTAAGTTTGGTGTGGTAAAAGCGTTGCTTTTTGTTTCTCCATAACCATTTATGGCACCTAAGGCCAGAGAAACCTCTAGAAGGAGGAAGGGGAAGGCAAAAGCTTCCACTTCCGAGCCATGGGAGATGGAGAGATTCATCTCAAGGGATGCACTTTCCTCCACAAAACTATTGGGAGCAAATCAACACCTCCCTAGGAGAATTGAGTTCCAACATGGGACAACTAAGGGTGGAGCACCAAGAACATTCCGTCCTCCTCCATCAAAGTAAAGAAGATCATAGAATCATGAGAGAGGAGCAACAAAGGCAAGGAAGAGACATTGAGGAGCTCAAGCACTCCATAAGATCTTCAAGAGGAAGAACAAGCCGCCATCACTAAGGTGGACCCGTTCTTTAATCTCCTTGTTCTTTATTTTCTATTTTTCGAATCTTTATGCTTATGTTTATCCATGTTTGTGTCTTATTACATGATCATTAGTATCTTAGTGTCTATGCCTTAAAGCTATGAATGTCTTATGAATCCATCACCTCTCTTAAATGAAAAATGCTTTAATCACAAAAGAACAAGAAGTACAGGATTTCGAATTTATCCTTGAAACCAGTTGAATTAGTTTGATGTGGTGACAATACTTTTTGTTTTCCGAATGAATGCTTGAACAGTGCATATGTCTTTTGAATTTGTTGTTTTGAGAATGTTAAAATTGTTGGCTCTTGAAAGAATGATGGAAAAAGAGAACTGTTATTGAGGATCTGAAAAATCATCAAAGTGATTCTTGAAGCAAGAAAAAGCAGTGAATACAAAAAAAAAACGAAAAAAAAAGGAGAAGAAATAGAAGAAAAAGAAGGAAATAAAGTTGTGATCCAAGGCAAAAAGAGTGTGCTTAAGAACTCTGGACACCTCTAATTGGGGACTCTAGCAAAGCTGGGTCATAATCTGAAAAGGTTCACCTAAGTATGTGTCTGTGGCATGTATGTATCCAGTGGTAATACTGGATGACAGAGTGCTTTGGGCCACAGCCAAGACTCATGACATAGCTATGTTCAAGAATCATTATACTTAACTAGGAGAATCAATAACACTATCTGAGTTCCGAGTTCCTATAGATGCCAATCATTCTGAACTTCAAAGGATAGAGTGAGGTGCCAAAACTGTTCGGAAGCAAAAAGCTACTAGTCCCGCTCATCTAATTGGAGCTGAGTTTCCTTGATATTTTGGAGTCTATAGTATATTCTCTTCTTTTTATCCTAATTGATTTTCAGTTGCTTAACTCCGCCTATGTTACACTTGCGGTACATAGCCGGTCCCAAGCCCGGATAAAGGAGGAGGGTTGTGTTAGGTCTTCGGCAACCAACGTAAAAATATAGCCGAACCCCCCATGACATGAATCAAAGACATTATTGCGCTAAAGCTAGGTCGTTACCCGGAAGTAACGCGCCGTATGGCTCGAGTACGGTGTCAAAGCAAGAGCCGCTGCATCGGTGCCCGGATGTAGTGTTAAATGAGCAAGGGTTCTCGCGTTTTTGTGAACGGACGAGGGTAAATAAGCTAGTTCACAAAGGAAAAGGTAAAGGTCGAAGCGACAAAAGGTTGAGATTTGGGACATGGAACATAGGCACTCTAACAGGAAAGTCCATGGAGGTGGTGGACACCATGACAAGGAGGAAGATTAACATTATGTGCCTACAAGAAACGAAATGGGTTGGTGCAAAGGCTAGGGAGTTGGATTCTTCTGGTTTCAAACTTTGGTATACAGGAAAGGTGAAGAATAGGAATGGAGTTGGAATAATTGTGGATAAGCAGTGGAAGAAGGACGTAGTTGATGTCAAGAGGGTGGGAGATCGGATCATCTCTATCAAACTTGTGGTGGAGGGAGGTGCTTTCCATGTGATTAGCGCCTATGCACCGCAAGTGGGTTCGGACGAACAACACAAGATAAGGTTTTGGGAGGATCTAGAGAGTTTGGTTCAAGGCATACCTTTGGGAGATAAGATTTTCTTAGGAGGAGATTTAAATGGCCATGTTGGGAGAGAAGTGACTGGATATGGGAGTATTCACGGAGGCCATGGTTTCGGGGTGATCAATGCCGAGGGTAAAACTATTTTGGACTTTTCCTCAACTTTTGATCTTCTCATCGCAAATACATGTTTTAAAAAGAGAGACGAACATCTTATAACCTATAAGAGTGGCATGACAAGCTCTCAAATCGACTTCTTCTTGTTGAGGAGAGTCGACCGGAAATTTTGCATTAACTGTAAAATTATCCCGGGAGAGAGTTTGACAACACAACATAGGGTGCTCGTCATGGATTTTCGCGTTGAGCAAAAGTTGAGGAAAAGACATCATACGAAGAATCCAAGGACGAGGTGGTGGCGGATGAAAGGTAAGGAACAAAGAAGCTTCCTAAGACGGATAGGAGAAGAGGCAAAGTGGGATGGGAATGGAAGCGCGGAAGAGATGTGGAGGGAGATGGCAGAAGTTATTAGAAGAACAGCAAAAGAAAGTTTTGGTGAATCTAAAGGAATAGGACCAAGAGACAAGGAGTCCTGGTGGTGGAATGCGAGTATACAAGAAAAGATAAAGATAAAAAGAGAATGCTTTAAAGAGTGGTCTTTATGTCGCAATGCAGATAACTGGGAAAAATATAAGGCGGCTAAGAAAGAGACAAAAGTGGCTGTAAGTGAAGCAAGAACAAGAGCATATGAGGGTCTCTACCAGTCTTTGGGCACGAAAGAAGGAGAAAAAGGTATATATAGAATTGCAAAGAGCCGGGAAAGAAGAACGAGAGATTTGGATCAGGTTAAGTGCATAAAGGATAAGGATGGAGAGGTGTTGGCTCAAAAGGAGAAGATTAATGAAAGGTGGAAGGGCTACTTCTACGAGTTATTTAATGAGGGACAGAAGACTCTTCCGAGCCTTGGTCGATTATGCACAAGGGAAGAAGATCAAAACTTTGACTACTATCGAAGGATTCGAGACTTCGAGGTAAAAGAGGCTCTAAAGCAGATGAAAAATGGCAGGGCAGTAGGACCTGATAATATCCCGATTGAGGTTTGGAAGGGTCTTGGAGGAAAAGGCATCAACTGGTTAACCAAGCTTTTTAATGAGATTTTAAGGTCAAAGAAGATGCCTGATGAGTGGAGAAAGAGCACCTTGGTACCTATCTACAAGAATAAGGGGGATATACAAAGTTGCGGAAATTATAGAGGGATTAAGCTTATGAGTCATACTATGAAGTTATGGGAAAGGGTGATAGAACAGAGGTTGAGAAAAGAGACACAAGTAACAGAGAACCAATTTGGATTTATGCCAGGCAGATCTACCACTGAAGCGATATACCTATTAAGAAGGATGATGGAGAGGTATCGTAGTAATAAAAGGGATCTACACATGGTGTTTATTGATTTGGAAAAAGCGTATGATAGGGTACCAAGGGAGGTCTTATGGAAGGTTTTAGAAAAGAGGAGAGTAAGGATCGCATATATTCGGGCAATTAAAGACATGTATGATGAGGCCACAACTAGTGTGAAGACTCAAGGTGGTGTGACAGAGGAATTCCCTATTGGTATAGGATTACACCAGGGATCATCCTTAAGTCCATATCTTTTCACATTAGTCTTAGAAGTACTCACAGAGCACATCCAAGAGCCTGTGCCATGGTGCATGCTTTTTGCCGATGATATCGTCCTTATGGGAGAGTCAAGAGAAGACCTAAATAAGAAGTTGGAGTTATGGAGAGAAGCTCTAGAAGTGTATGGTCTGCGCATAAGCCGTAGCAAGACGGAATATATGGAATGTAAGTTCAGTCTGAGAAGGGAAAACTCCAATATAGAGGTGAAAATTGGAGAGAACACCCTACGAAAAGTTAAACGTTTTAAGTATCTTGGGTGCATCATACAAGATAATGGAGAGATTGAACATGATGTAAATCATAGAATCCAAGCAGGTTGGTCAAAATGGCGGAGTGCATCTGGTTTTATATGCGACAAAAAAGTGCCTTTAAAACTTAAAGGTAAATTCTATCGCACCGCTATAAGACCGGCTATGCTGTATGGTACGGAGTGTTGGGCGGCTAAAGGGGAGCACGAACATAAGCTGAGTGTGGCAGAGATGAAGATGTTGAGATGGATGAGTGGTCATACGCGATTGGATAAAATAAGGAATGAAGATATAAGAGAGAGAGTTGGAGTAGCACCTATTGTGGAAAAGATGGTTGAATCGCGTCTCAGGTGGTTTGGACATGTGAGAAGAAGACCGATAGAACATCCAGTCAGGAGGGTGGATGAGATGGAAGATGGACAAAGGGCGAAAGGCAGAGGAAGACCTAAGAAGACCATCCATGAGGTGGTCAAACGAGATCTACATGTAAATGGTCTCTCTGTAGACATGATACATGACAGAGCACAATGGCGTCGTTTGATTCATGTAGCCGACCCCACTTAGTGGGACAAGGCTTTGTTGTTGTTGTTATTTGTTGATTTTCAGTTGCTTGGGGACAAGCAACAATTTAAGTTTGGTGTTGTGATGAGCGGATAATTTGTACGCTTTTTGGCACTATTTTTAGTATGTTTTTAGTATGATCTAGTTGGTTTTTAGTATATTTTTGTTAGTTTTTAGTTAAAATTCACTTTTCTGGACTTTACTATGAGTTTGTGTGTTTTTCTGTGATTTCAGGTATTTTCTGGCTGAAATTGAGGGACCTGAGCAAAAATCTGATTCAGAGACTGAAAAGGACTGCAGATGCTATTGGATTCTGACCTCCCTGCACTCGAAGTGGATTTTCTGGAGCTACAAAAGCCCAATTGGCGCGCTCTCAACGGCGTTGGAAAGTAGACATCCTGGGCTTTCCAGCAATATATGATAGTCTATACTTTGCCCAAGATTTGATGGCCCAAACCGGCGTTCAAAGTCACCCTCAGAATTTCCAGCGTTAAACGCCGGAACTGGCATAAAAATTGGAGTTAAACGCCCAAACTGGCACCAAAGCTGGCGTTTAACTCCAGAAAGAGTCTCTACACGAAAATGCTTCAATGCTCAGCCCAAGCACACACCAAGTGGGCCCGGAAGTGGATTTTTATGTCATTTACTCATTTTTGTATACCCTAGGTTACTAGTTCACTATTAATAGGATCTTTTGACATTGTATCTGGACCTATGACACTTTACACGTTTCTTTGTGTACCTTCTACGGCATGAGTCTCTAAACCCCATGGTTAGGGGTAAGGAGCTCTGCTGTGTCTTGATGGATTAATGCAATTACTACTGTTTTCCATTCAATCATGCTTGCTTCCATTCTAAGATATTACTTGTTCTTAAACCGGATGAATGTGATGATCCGTGACACTCATCATCATTCTCAACTATGAACGTGTGCCTGACAACCACCTCCGTTCTACCTTAGATTAAGTAGATATCTCTTGGATTCTTTAATCAGAATCTTCGTGGTATAAGCTAGAACTGATGGCGGCATTCAAGAGAATCCGGAAGGTCTAAACCTTGTCTGTGGTATTCTGAGTAGGATTCAATGATTGAATGACTGTGACGAGCTTCAAACTCCTGAGGGCTGGGCGTTAGCGACAGACGCAAAAGAATCACTGGATTCTATTCCGGCCTGATCGAGAACCGACAGATGGATAGCCGTGCCGTGACAGGGTGCGTTGAACATTTCCACTGAGAGGATGGGAGGTAGCCACTGACAACGGTGAAACCCTTGCATACAGCTTGCCATGGAAGGAGCCTTGCGTGTTTGAAGAAGAAGACAGTAGGAAAGCAGAGGTTCAGAAGACAGAGCATCTCCAAAACCTCAACCTATTCTCATCACTGCAATTCAAGTACCTGTTTTATGTTCTTTTGCTTTTTACAATCAATCCTGATAATCTTTGATATCCTAACTAAGAGTTACAAGGTAACCATAGCTTGCTTCAAGCTGACAATCTCCGTGGGATCGACCCTTACTCACGTAAGGTATTACTTGGACGACCCAGTGCACTTGCTGGTTAGTTGTGCGGGATTGCAAAGTGTGATTGCAATTTCGTGCACCAGATCTCATCACAAGATGCACTCTTTTTCCTGAAAAGGTTTTTTAATGAGGCATCAAGACTGAGATTTAATCCGACTTAAGGGAACGAAAAACTCCCGCATGAATATATTTGCACTTTCTTTGAATAAAATACATTTCAGATATTCTACAAATTCCCAAGACGCATTAATCTGAAGCATTCATCGTCCGATTATAAAGCAACAGATCGACAGAAAGTGAAGAACAGATTCACTGTACGATCTCGATAGGAATGATCGTCCGACAAAGGTGAAAACGCGATTCACCTAAACGACGATCAAACCAGGACAGAAACCGCCATCTACAAATTGGCAAAGATGAACACAGAATAATGCAAGAAGTTATCGAAAGTGATCCCAAAAAAGAACCTGACGAGGTTTTATGGATTGCTATATAATAACTTAAAAAGACTGGCCGACACTAAAAAATCGGACCAAGTCAACCCAAGTTATCAGTAAATCCCTGGAAAGAGGTCTGGCCAACCCTATTAAAGAGGAATTGCTATAACTTAGAAGAGATCGACCTAACGAAATCGGTCTCCTACAAGACAAGTTATAAAGGTAATCTCTGAATGAGACCTAACAAAGGTCCAAGAAAGAGGATTACAAAAATAACTTAGAAGAGATCGATCTAACGAAGTCGGTCTCCTACAATACAAGTTATAAAAGTAATCCCTGAAAGATACCTAACAAAAGTCCAAGAAAGAGGATTACAAAAATAACTTAGACGAGATCGACCTAACGAAGTCGGTCTCCTACAATACAAGTTATAAAAGTAATCCCTGAAAGAGACCTAACAAAAGTCTAAGAAAGAGGATTACAAAAATAACTTAGAAGAGATCGACCTAACAAAGTCGGTCTCCTACAATACAAGTTATAAAAGTAATCCCTGAAAGAGACCTAACAAAGGTCCAAGAAAGAGGATTACAAAAATAACTTAGAAGAGATCGACCTAACGAAGTCGGTCTCCTACAATACAAGTTATAAAAGTAATCCCTGAAAGAGACCTAACAAAGGTCCAAGAAAGAGGATTACAAAAATAACTTAGAAGAGATCGACCTAATGAAGTCAGTCTCCTACAATACAAGTTATAAAAGTAATCCCTGAAAGAGACCTAACAAAGATCCAAGAAAGAGGATTACAAAAATAACTCAGAAGGGAACCAACGCAAAGATATCGGTTATGGGGCACTAAAAATACAAGCAAAAGCGAGAAAACCGAGAAAACAAGTCGAACCCATACAGTCACAGCCTCAAAGGATCCAAGTTACAAATAATAAGTACAAAAGCAATCCAAAAAGCTCAAGCAGCAAGATTCCAACACTCTCAGAAACCGGAAGAGATACCATGTTAAAGCGCAAAAGAAGCATAGTATAATAATGCTTCAAGAGGCTGCCAAATTCTACCTCAGAAAGCTACTTTTGTTTTTCAATGTAAAAGTTGCCAGGCAGGCAACTAAAAAGTGTCAGCAGTTAAACAAAACAATAAAACAGTTCGAAAGCCCACAAACCGGGCTATTTACACAAATACTTAAAAAGAAGACCAGCAAAGATCGGGAGCCTTCCCGGTAGCATCAATACGGGGAGAAGGAGGGCGAGTCTGAATAGGCACAGCATCTACAGTTCCATCATCCCGGTTCAGAATCTGGCAATCCGGATCAGACATAACTAGAGGAACCGAGGAGGTCGACACCTTGATAGAAGGCACTAGGGGAGGTTCAACATCATCATCGGGATCATCTAGGACAATCTTGCCATCCTTTACTACGTTATCAAGACTAACGAGAGTCAAATCGGCATCAGAAGCAACATTCCGGAACTGCTCCATCAGGTTCTCAGAGGCGGCAGTCACGCTGCCCACAAGGTGACCTTGAAGCTCGGCATAATCAACCCGAGCAGTTTCCAAATCATCCCGGAGATGCACCAACTCCTTATAAGCTGAGACATAGCTATCCTTGTGCTTCAGTGCCATGTCCTCAGCCAACTTCAAAGAAGCAGCCAAAGCAATAGAGCTGGCCTTCTCACCCTCCAGTTCCTTCTCTACCTTCGCCAACTTCACCTCCAACTCCTCCTTCAGACCCTTGATCCGATCAAATTCTGATTTGCCCTCCTCCATGAAGGATTTTGTGGCATGAATCGGGATCCCCTGAACAGTTTGGAAAATAGCCGCACCCATATGTGCCATTTTCACACTACTTTTGGTGATAAACTCCAGATGCTGAAGAAGAGACACATCATCCATGGAGAGCCCACCATAGGGGGCAATTTGCTGGTCAACAAACTCGACAGCATCAAATTCCGGGGCATCCAGGTTAAAGGGCTCGGACATTTTTTGCTTTTTTAAGGGAGGAGCACCAGAAGCAGTGGCAGAAGTCTGTGGAGAATCGACCAGACGAACCCGAGGAATAGGAATTGCTTTCCTCGGCCCGGGATAACTCGGCACAGGAGGATTCACTGGAACCTGAGAAGATCCCTCTCCGGCCACCTTGGCCGAGATGTTTTGAGCAGCAGTTGCCTTCTTTGCCTTTTTGAAGGCCTTCATGGAGTCCTTGTTATTAGACATCTCCGCAAATACAGAATCAGCCATAGTAAAGGGTTACAATCACAAGAAGAGGAAGCAAAACTAAGAAAACAAGTACAGAAACAAGTCAGACAAGTACCCAAAATAGTCCGAACTAAGGACGGGTCATTCAAAAACCTTTTTGTATCAAGATGGGGTGGTTCCCCCCATAAATCCTCAAGAACAACAACAAAAGCATGCTCAACCTCGTCAAGCATCTCCCATGTATACCGAGACACTCTCACATCCTTCTGCCACTCTAGAGGGAAAGAAGGCTCATCATTTTCATCAAGAAAAAAGGGGCGGGCCCCCTCGACAGCACGAACTCTAAAGAAGTAATTCTTAAAATTCTTAAAGGACTCGTCATACGTGGCGAAAACTTTATGGCCCTGGGCAGACCTGAAAGAAACCCAGGAAGCTTTCTTTTTGGAAGAACCACCAGGCTTGGCAGAAACAAACAAATAAAGGAAAAGAGTCTGAGAAGGTGTTACGCCTAACTCTTGGCAAAGTAGCTGAAAGATCTTGACAAAACCCCAGGAATTCGGGTGAAGCAGGGATGGGGCAATATTACACGACCACAACAGGTCGGTCTCGAAAGCAGTAAAAGAAAAAGTAATGTCCAACTGACTGAAAAAATATTCATAGGCATAGAAGAAGGGACGCTCTCCCTCGATGGAGATAGGAAAACAAACCCTTTCATCAGAATCAGGAGCGACAAGATCATAATCCCTCTCCCGGGCACTATTACCACAGATCCTATGACGCTTCCTCAGCTCTACGCAAAATTCAGCATCCACAACAGAGACACACATCAAGACAAGGGAGTCCAACCAATCAGACATCCCCTCAGGAACTCTAGAAGACATCTTTACAATGTTATTGCGAGAAGACATGAGGCTAACTAATCCTACAATAAGAAAAGAAGATGGGATTACTAAAAACATCTCGGACGAAGGACAAAACAACTCGATTAATATGACACAGGCGAACAAACAAAAAAGGAAAATCCCAAGACTCAAACCAAAGTCCTGGGGCATCCTTTGGAGGCAGTAACAAA
Organism: Arachis hypogaea; assembly: GCF_003086295.3. Classification (NCBI taxonomy): domain Eukaryota; kingdom Viridiplantae; phylum Streptophyta; class Magnoliopsida; order Fabales; family Fabaceae; genus Arachis; species Arachis hypogaea. The sequence continues at coordinate 72,704,285 of NC_092045.1, read as the reverse complement.
GCAAGGTTTTCAGGAAAAATCTACAGCTCGCATCCCAGCATCTCTCAAACAAGAAAAGAAGACTTCAAACAAACAAAGCATTTCGAAAAAGGAAAGTAGAAACACAAAAATCATCAAAGCCACTATCTTTCTACAGTCTACCAGCAAAGAGCATTGTCAACAACACCAAACAGAAAATTGTCAAAAACACAACCTTTTGCAGACTCAAGCAAAAACCCTAAAAAGTATCAAGAGGAAGTCAAGAAAATTCACTCCAAGCAAAAAAGTAAACTATAGGTATCATTATCTCCTAACAAAGGTACAACAACAAGGAGCAAGAGACAATTTTTCCGAAAATAACAGCCAAAAGCAACAATAGAACATGCAAACCCCTAGGAAACCGCAAAGAAGAAACTCCAGGAATACGCGAAGAAGAAAAAACACATTACAGCGACAAGAAAACACAAGATCATAAGAAAGGTTCAAACTTTTTCGACATTCAAGCAAATATCAACAATTTACCAGAGAATTAAAGACAAAGCAAAACAAAAAGAAAATGGAACCAACCTGGAAAAAAGCAGGAAGCTTCAGAAAAGTTGGAGATGGAGAGACGGAATCACCGATCACTGAACGATGCCGCAACGCGAGAAAAGCAAAATGTGGGCGAAAGACAGAGAGCGAGAGAACGAAGGGAGAAGTTACGAAGAGGAGCAAAGAAGGGAAACCATTTTCTGATCGCAAATTCAAAATAAAAGGCCACAAGGAAAAACGGGGCAATTAATACCAATTAATGAAGGTATTAAACCCTCGCACGTTCCCAAAGCGCTGATATAAAAGCACGCGCTTTTAGAGAAAAATGTTCCACATTCAAAAAGCTTCTACAAAGGAATCAACAAAATGCTTGAGTTCGGCTTCACTAGAGAAGGACCGAAGTCAAGGACTCGACCTCAAAAAAGAAGACCGAGCTCAAGCAGGGGCACTGTTCATACCCTGGGTCGAGCTGTCCAAACCGGGATGTTCAGTAGCAAAGCGACCGACCTCTTTAGGTCAAGCGGACCGACTTCTTCGTAAAGAACTCGGCCAAATCGACAGGAAAGCCCAAAGAAGGGCCTAACTCAAGGAATACGACCCCGATCCAAAGGCAGCCCAAGCCTATAGAGATAAGGGCGGTTCCATGGAAGATAAGCTGACTTCAACAAAAGATAAGATAAGATAAGATAACTAACTTATCTTATCCGAAGAAGGTCACATCTCACCATTATAAATACACTGGAGCACCCAGGTATAACTCATATTCTGATTCTACTCAATACTTGCTTAATACCCTTGCTAACTTAAGCATCGGAGTCCCTTGCAGGTACCCCCCACCCTTCGGTGACAAAGGATCAGTAGCATTCTCAGTTCCACAAGTCGGACACACCAGCTCCGGCCGCTATACACCTGCCGGACACGTCGGCTCCGACCAGCACAGAAGATCTCGACCGAGATCGACCTATAGTTTCAGGTAACCATCGGAACAATAATAATAGTTGAAAGGAATTTTAACTAGAAGCTTGTGAAGAAAAGTTAAGCAAAGTGTTAAACAGAAAATTGCATCACTCGCATAAGCGATAAACATGAAAGAAGAATTCCAAAGATACATATAGCAAGACTTCTTACTCGGCTTGCAAAGCTAGAACCAACCAAAGCAAATATATACATATACATATAAATAACCCAAAAAGTAACCCCAAAATAGAAAACTGACAACCTGTTTCTCCGAGTCAACCTCTAAGAGGGACAAACATAAAATACAAGGTGGAGATCTTATACACATACATAAATATAAACAAAGATACGATCCTGAGTCTCAAGAGTTCTTTGCTTCATTAGCGTCTCTAGAATACAGAGTGGTGCTTCTCAACCTACATCTGAAAAACCATAAATATTGTATGGGATGAGAACCAGGGGTTCTCGGTATGGTTAAGATGCCCACATATATAATAAATAAGGTCCCGGAAAAGCCAGAGGCAATCCTAGAATGCCGACACTCAGATTATAATTCTTAAGGAACTAAAACAGAAACCATAAGCAGAGGTAGATATCTAAGGTTCTTAAGGTTTTAACTCAATCCTAACTTAATCTCTCAAATTACAATCCTCTCATTGTCATATTCAACTCTAAACCTTACCACTGACCCAACCAGTCACGGCCTATGGCCCAAATCAAACCAGCTCGGCCTCCGGCCCAAATAAACTCAAACCGGCCTCTGGCCCATTTTAAATCAAATTAACATTATTACCTGTCCACCACCAAGGTACTCAAAACAGAAAGACAATCACAAATACAAGGAAATACAAGGCAAACACATTTAAAGAAGAGTTACAATCACAAATACAAGGAAATACAAGGTAGCTAACCCAGACATTTGTCTCTAGGTTGCACGTCTCCAGGGGGATCATAAATGAAAGAGAGTGCCTTTCTACATCGAAGGAGTGTGCCTTTCCACCTTGCAACCAGAGAAGAATGTAGAAAAAACAATACAAAGGAGAGTGCCTTTCCACCTTCCCCACATCCCCATCATGATAAGAGAGGGAACTTCCGTCCCTAACTTGCCATCCGAATACATTTTCAAGTTAACAAGCAAGCGAGATCGTACCCAAACCTTGCCTTCTCAATCATTACAACCACACTCACATCTCGACCATTCCGGCCACACACAGTCATCCCTAATTTCATCATTAACATCTCAATTCAGTTATTCTAGACCATCCTTCACTTTTTGCACTAAACTTCTAACGGGCATAACTCTTTCGTTTTAAAACATTTTTCATTCGTTCTTCGAACGGAGTAAACTTCACGGACCCAATTTTCATACCAAACAAGTTTGAAATAATTTGGTCAAAAACCAGTTTTTCTCAAGAAATCTAAAACCTATATTATCACCAAGTTTCTTTCAAAAACCAATAACTCACACCTCAAATCAGCACTAATCATGTACAAAATAATCTTACACCTATTTCGTCTCTTCCATCAGATGTAAATACCCAATTCCTAGCTTTTTTATCGTATACAATTTCACAAACCAATACAACACAATTCACAAGTCATCTTACTATCATCATCATCATTCAATATGCTCGTCAACTATCACAATTCACAATTCTCATTAGTTATTCTCATCAATCCTCAACATAATTGCCAATCAACAACCCAATTAAAAGATAATGTGACATTTTATTAAGATTACTAACTCCTAACATACATACATGCTTCAACCTAATTTATGGCCAACTAGTCTATCTTTTCACAAAACCTTACATATTAAATACGAGAAACCAAAACCAAACCATGGCCGATTCCTCCATAATGTTGAAGCACCTCAATTATCTCCATTCCTCCGGTATCCAAAGTCCCAAATCCTCACCGAACAAAAATCCAACCTCCACAGTTTGCTTTCTAGTAACCGGTATCATCGAATTTGTCTCCAAAACATATATCTCACTCTAATTCCAAATAAATACCACAAAAATCAAACTAGGGTCCAAAATCATTAATAGTTTACAAGATTTAAAGGTTCCTTACCTTACCAATGGAGATTTAGGGCAATACCCAGCAAGCCCATAAAGCTAATTTGATCCTAAACACCAAAATCACATAATTTTTCAAAAATCAAAACCTCAAAATCACGAAACTAAAAGGGGAAGAACTGGGCATGAAAACTCAAGTTTCTTACCAAATTGTTGAATAGGTTTTGTAAAGAATTCCAAGACAAATGTGTGGCCGCTGATGACTCATCAATCGAAACTCCGGATCAAAAGTTACGGGTGATTGAAGTTGGGAGGGATTTGGGATTAGGGTTCATGATCTCTCCTTCTTTCCTCAACGTGGATGACCATAATGAAGGGGATGAAAGGCTGAAGGCAAGCTTATATATAGATTGGGTTAGTGGGCTTGGGCCCACTTGGGCCTGGTTCACTTGGTTCGGCCCGTTCGGCCCAATCTTGGGCTAAATCTTTTAAAATTAGTGTCAAAATTCTTATTTTAATTAGTTCTACCTCACTAAATGATAAAATTTCTTTTTCTAACTTATTTGATTAATAATTAATTTATTAACTAATTATTCACTAATTACTCGGAGTTTACACACATCATTTACAAATTCATCTATCCTATATTCATACTACTCCCCTTTTTGTCATTAAGGGAGAAAATAAAATCTAGTTCAGGCCTGCATAAAAGATGTTAGTCCTTAAAGTTCACACAATCAAAACTAAAACAAGTACAAAGTTAAGTTATACAGTCATCTAGAGAACACTAAAATAGTATCTAAAACTAAATTGTTTCAAGAAACAAAGAACAACAGAATTAAAAGTCTTCATCATGAGACATCCCTAGGCATCCAAGTCATTCTCTTCAGAGTCCAATGGTTCTTCTTGATCCGTGGCCATAGTGTAATCCTCATGTATATTGTCTATATATTTTCAAGAGAACTGCTACTCTATCTCTTGATTTTCTCAAGGCATTTTCATTCATTATCGCAAGCTTTCTTTCTTGTTGGTTTGTGAAAATGAGATGGTTGGACAAATTCACAAACTCTTGCAAAACATCTTTAATAATTTCATAAAGGAGTGATTTGAGACCGGTAGAGGCCAAAGTTTCAGAAGTTAAATGAGGAAGAATGTCATCAAGTTCATCTTCATCATCATTAATGACCACCTTTTCAGTTCTTGTCAGACCTTTCTTTTACTATTTCACTACACCACCCTTTTTTAGGTAAGAGTTTCTATTTTCAAATGTCTCATCGATTAGGTCAACACAAAATGATTTAAAAATACAAGTTAAAAATATGCCATAAAAAAGAGACACATTCTTGTCACTCCTTATGTAATCATGCATATGCCTCATCATTAAATAAGCAAATAAAATCTCAATTTTTGTAATGATAGCATACAACACCAATGTGTCACAAAAGGAAACTTTTTAGTAAAAATAGGCTTTTTAATTTTGAAAAGATGGTTCCAGTCAAGAAACTCTAGATTTTTCACAAAAAGAAACCTTTTCTTTTTCAAAGCAGGTAAATCAAACAAAAAAATAGGGCACAAAGGATGGTGAGCAACAACACCTCTGTAAAACTCGTAGTTCATAGCAAAAGAAAAGCGAACAGGGTTTTAATGAGAGTGAGAGTTCATGAAGTGAGATTTATGAGCAAAAAGGGTCAACATTTTGAGGTTCTTTTACTGAACGAAGAGGGATTCGTGGGTTATCTCTTTGTGATTGTTAAGGAACAGACCTTGGTTAGGGCCTTGAGGGTTTAGGAGAAACTTCTTTAGTGGCTGGACGTTTTCCTTTTGAAGCACTAGGGCAAGAAGGTGTGTTGGATGATGTCGCTGTCTGAGACGAAGATGGATACCTTGGAGTCATCTTCGTGCGATCCATGGGTTCAATGGAAGGAAGAGAAAATGAAGGTGTGGGTGAGGGAGTAAAGGTTGGATTTTGAAAGTGCGATCATTCTCGAGAACCCTCAGGTATTCTGGAAAGTCACTGAGTAATCGTGCCTCTTCGAGTGGCGGTTTTCTTTCTCATCTTAATGACATACTGGTAATGCAGTTTTCAAAAAATGGGAGTGAAAAAACTGAAGAGTCATGTAATGGAATATGAAGGGGTTTGGTTGTGTAATTGCAACACACAAGAGGTTTCTTGAAAATATGCATGTTCAGAACCTATGACAATTTTGAAAAGAGATGACCAAAGGTTGAAAAGATTTTTAATGAAAAAAATTGACTTTTAGAAAAGACAAGACCAATGAGGCCTTATTTCATATAAACCAACTCTTATTGGGCCCAAAAATGATTGTGTTTAGGGAAACACAAAGGACCACATGAAATCTGAAACAGAAAGGTTGGCCCACTTAAATTTGAATTTAGAACCAATTATCAAATACCACATTTCAAGAAGAAGGCTCTTCACTTGTCCAGAATTGTCTCATCCTGACCTAAGAGACCAAAATCTCAAACGGCACATCAACAAAGTTTAAAACAAAGAATCATAAGTAAGAGTGCCTAAACTAGTTCTCAATTTGTAAAACCTGTCCTCAGCCAAAAGTTTGGTGAAAATATCAGCTAATTGTTCCTTTGATTTAACATATTGAATATTAATATTACCCTTTTGAACATATTTTCTTATTGAGTGAAATCTCACTTCAATATGTTTAGTTCTTGAGTACAAAACTAGATTTTTGAAAATATTAATGGCACTAATGTTATCACATAACAAGGAAATATTATCAGTATTTAATTTATAATCAGCCAGCTGAGTTTCCAACCATAACAATTGAGAACAAGATGAAGCAGCAATGTATTCACCTTTAGCATTGGAAAGAGCCACTATAGACTGTTTCTTACATGACCGTACATTCAGAGATCTGCTCAGAAAATAGAAAATATTAGAAGTACTCCTTCTATCAACTCTATCTCTGGCAAAATTTGCATCGCAATAACCAACTACAGAAAATTCATCAAACTTAGGATACCATAAACAAAGTAGGATGTGCCATGAACATATCTAATGATTTTTTTAACTGCAAAAAGATGTGACTCTTTTGGTTGTGATTGGAATCTTGAACAAATTCTAACACTTTACACAATGTCAGGTTTAGAGGATGTTAAGTACATGAGAGAGCCTATCATACCTCTATACCTAGTCTCATCAACATCTTTCTCAGTTTCACCATTTTCTAACTTTGAGTTAGGGTGCATGGGAGCCCCCATGGGTTTGAATTTTCCATACCAAACTTCTTAACTAGTTCTTTGGCATACTTCTCTTGGTAAATGAAAGTTCCATTTTGAGTTTGTTTAATTTGAAGCCCAAGAAAGAAATTAAGTTCACCCATCATGCTCATGTCAAATTCACTTGTCATGAGTTTTCCAAAATCAGCACATAGTGATTTATTAGCTGACCCAAAGATTATGTCATCAACATAAAGTTGAACTAGGATAAATGAATCATTAGAATTTTTGATGAATAGAGTAGTGTGTGTGGTGCTTCTTTGAAAGCCATTTTTCAAAAGGAAAGAGCAAAGTCTTTCATACCAAGCTGTTGGAGTTTGCCTTAATCCATAAAGAGATTTTTAAAGTTTGAAAATGTAATTTGGAAAGTCTTTATTTTTAAAACCAGGGGGCTGTGCCACATACACTTCTCTATCAATCACTCCGTTCAAAAATGCACATTTCACATCCATTTGAGAAGGTTTAAAGCCACAATGGGTAACATATTCAAGGAGAAGCCTTATGGCTTCCATTCGGGCCACTGGAGCGAAGGATTCATCAAAGTCAATCCCTTCCTCTTGATCATATCCTTGTACTACCAATCTTGCTTTGTTCCTTGCTATGCTTCCGTCTTCACCCAATTTGTTCTTCTTCCCAATTGGTTTGGGTACAAGAGACCATACTTGATTCTTCTTAAACTGTTACAACTCTTCTTCCATGGCTTTGATCCGAAAAGGATAACCAAAAGCTTCTTTGATGCTTTGGGGTTCAATTTAAGAGATAAGTGCCACATTGTTTTCCTCTGGAGCACTTCTAGAGGATGATCTTGTGGTAACACTGACAATGAAAGTTGCGTTGGTTAGGAATTTCTCTTATAGAAAGAAGAATTTCGTTGTAAGCATAGCTCCAAACCAACAACAATTCTCACATCAAATTAAATTTGGTTTTGTCACAAGTACAAACCCCAATGAAAATTAACCGAAGTAATTAAACTCTGGGTCGTCTCACGAGGAATTGCAATGAAGTGTTCTATTATTGGCTATGAAGATGCAAGGGGGTTTGATTTGTAAATTGACAAGAAAAAATAAATGACAAGAAAAGTAAATGAACAATTAACTAATAAAAGAAAGGAAAAAATACTCTTGGCTAGACATAGGTAATTGAGATCACAATCCTTGTCTACAAACCATATATTGATAATTATGAGAGGCCAACCTATTAAGTCTACTTTCAAAAGCCTTAAGTACGTAATATCTACTCCTAGGCTTGAAGTACTTCAAATAGGCTTGATCACATCAACCCATAAGTCCCAACCTATCTACTAATTAGATTAGTAGTGGGTTGGTGTCAATGAGTATCAAATTGATCACCAAGGGTTCTCAAATCACCAATCCATTGAGACCTAATGACTCAAGGTCACTCAATTCTCTTAGCCTAGGCCAAGAGTAAAGAAAACTACTCTAAAACTAAGGGAAGCATTCTATCAAACAACTAGAGTACAAGAAAAGTAAACATCACCAATTGTAAAAATTAACAAGATCCACAACCAGCATGAGCAAGAGATTGACAATATCAATGAAAATAAACATCAAAGAGAGCATAGAAACATAAAATTGCATTAGAAGAAAAGCAAATCCAACAAGGGTTCATCAACATAAAAGAGGGCAAAACAAGAAATTAACAAGAGAAACTAGAGAATTAAGACATTAACTACAAGAAAATGAAACATTTGTAACAAAAAATTTGTATCAAATTTAAAATTGTTACAAATTATAGTTTTTAATTATTGTTACAAAATAAGAATATTTTGTAACAATAAGAAAATTTGTTACAAAATATTTCAATATTTTGTAACAACTTGATTTATTTTGTTACAAATTATGTTGACTTTCGTATCGAATTGTTGTTTTGTTACAAAATGTTATAATGTTTTGTAACAAAAGATTATATTGTTGCAAAAATTCAAAATATTTTGTAACAAAATATCTATTTGTTTCAAAAGCTCTAAATATTTTGTAATAAAAAATTAATTTGTCACAAAATACAATATTTTGTAACAAGTTATTTATTTGTCACAAAATTCAAAGATTCTTTGTAACTAATAAACAATTTTGTTCAACGTACTAATGTAAGACTTTGTGTAAGATCTAGAAATTTTAGAAGATCTTATTAAGAGCTAATTTAGATTTATTTATCATTAAGTATTTTAATCCCTGAAATTATTTTATTAAAGATAATTAAATCAAATTTTGATTAATTGAGTTTAAAATAATTTAAAGTTTTATCTGATTTTATAATTATTGAATTATTTTCTATATTTAAATTATAAAATTTAACAAATGTAAAATAATAAGAATTTTATACGATTCGGTTTAAATAATTGAGATTTCAAAATTTAATACTAATATTTTTATAAATAAAGAAAATTAATTATATTATCTTATAATTTCAATTAGAGTATTTGATTTCAAATCAAATAATATTTTGATACAATAAATAATATTTTAAAATAATTTTAGAAATTTAATTAATTTTCAGATAAATCCAAAAATTCCAATTTACCCAAAATTCCTAATTTCACTTTTTGTCCCAAAATTAAACTATAATTTCCAAATTAAATCCAAACCCTAAAATTAACTAAATTAAACCCTAACCCTACTCATCTAACCCTAGCTCTCGTTACTCACTCACCCACTGCCAGTCCCTCTCCCCTATATACACACAACACAGCCTCAGCAAACCAAATAGAAAAGAAAAAAATGGGGATTAAGGGAGACGAGAGAAAGAAGGTTGTGATCGGAGAGGAGAGAGTGTTGCGAGCCAGGGACGATGCGAGGAACGAGAGGAGCCGTCGTGCCTGCTGCTGCCAGCTCTGTCGCATCCTGCGTTGCGCCATTGCCGCCCAGACTGTGTCTGTTCCGTTCAGCCACCGTCGCTGCCGTCGTGTGGGTGAGAGGGAGAAGTTGAGAAAGGCTCAGCCGCGAGAATCAGAGGCGCGTGAGAGAGGGAAGACGCGATCAACGAAGGGAAAGGAAAAAGGGTTTCACCGCCGCGGTGTCCTGCCACCACTGCTGCCTCCGATCGGAGCCCTAGCCACCGGAGCCCCTACCGTCACCATTGCATGTGGGAGGAGGAGATGATGTTGCCGATTCTGATTCTGCCCAAGTCCCTCATCGTCATTGGAAACACGAACCAGAGGCGGAAGGAGGCGTTCCTCCATCGCCAACCAGCCACCAAGCTATGACCAAATTGGAGACGTTGTTTCTATTACCTTCCATTTTGGTAAGCTTATGATGAAATTGCCTTTATCACCTTGCTCTGTAATTGTTTCTGATTCATTTAGTTTTTCAGAGTCATTATTGTCATTGTTCGGCGTTGCCACCCTTGTCTAGAGCTATTGAATATTTCTGCTGTGAGAATATTACTAGAATCGCTGCTGCTGCCACGAATTGGGGATAAAGGGGATTCCTGCGTCAAATCCTGCTATTGCGACATTGAGATAGGGGGTTCGTTTGTAAAATGAAAGCTTTTAAATTAAGAATGCCCAAATATTTTATTGAGTAATGCAAATAACTTATAAATGTTATGTATGGCTAATTGATGAAAGTCAGAATTGTTAGTAATAGTGGATACGATTGATTGTGATATGATTGATTTGTTCTTGTGTTTGAGGATGATTTTTATTGGTTATGTGATTTGATGATGATAAGGGTATGCTTGAAAACTTGGTTGGTAGCTGATGAACTATTATGAACATGTGCTTGATTTCTTAAATGTTTGAGAATGCTGGAAAATTCTGTGTTTAGCTGGTTGTGATAAAGAATTGCCGGAGTTGTGTTTAATTACTGAGTTTCAGCTAATTGAGGTAGGGAATTTTATTTTGAAATTAACTGTAATGCCATGGAAGTCTAGGATTTAATTTATTAGAACTTCTGATTAGGGATATTATTTTTGATTATCAGAAGATCCTCTTATTTTTCATGATATGTTTGCATGCCTTGCCTAGCTTCTTAATCATGCCATTGACTACTAAATACTAGACACTGAAATTCTTTCGTTTTGAAGAATAGTGCTATCACAAGTTGAATCTTATAATTAGAAATTGTTTTCAAGACTGGGATTGATCTAAACCTATTAAAAGGTCTGAAATTTAAAAAATGTAAAAAACACTCTGTCTTAATTTCATTTTCATAACGCATCAAAATTAAGTCTCTTCTTCTTCTTCTTCTTCTTCTTCTTCTTCTTCTTCTTCTTCTTCTTCTTCTTCTTCTTCTTCTTCTTCTTCTTCTTCTTCTTCTTCTTCTTCTTCTTCTTTTCAACTCTTCTCATTGGATTGGATCTCTAACAGTAAGCTATTCTTGCTCCTTCTTCTTCTTCTTGGCTTACTTTCTATTCATTCATTTTTTTGTAATTGTTTCGATGTATATTTTGCTCTCCTGGAATGCCATAATATTTATTTTTTAGCCATTTTTTGTTTTTTTTTGTTTGTATTCTCGCAGTCTTGATTATTCAATGTGTTCTGCTATTGGAATTGGAATACCTCATTGTTTCTCTAGTTCTTAGTCTTAATCTTACTATATTTTTCTGCTGCCGCCTAAAATTAGAATAATCAGATGATTAGTATTTTAAATCTTTTTTGTATATATAGTAATATGGACTGGTAACTGGCAATATCACAGGACTTATGTTTTATTGGATAAACTTTCAGTTTTTGAAGGTGTGAAATCTAAGTTGATTAATATTTATGAGAGCAAGGATTTGCAATCTAAAACTAGTTCTATTCAAGAAGTGCAAGGGAGTAATTTCTCAATACTAATGCACAAGAGTACTCTGGTGATAAAGAGGGTGCCAATGGAGATTGTGATCCTGAAAAACTATAGCCAAATTTGGATAAAGACTGATGAACTTGCAGTAATTGTCCACAAAATGATAGAGTTTATTCCTGGGAAGGACAGATTTCACAAAATGCGCAGGTTCACTAACTGTCTTCTTGAGTCAGAAGTTGTAGATTTCTTGTCTGAAGGTCAGTATCTAGAAAGCCCAGAGGTATGGATTTAATTACCCTATATACAACTAAAACCGATGCAGAAATCCTTATATGTAGTCATTGTTTCATATTCTTTGATCATTTTATATTTGTTAATCATATGATCAGACAAATCTGATGAATATTTTAATTGATTATCTTGGTACAATTCTTAGGTGTCATTACTATCTTTGTGATTGTTGTCTGGTGGTGTAGGCTGTTGAGTTTGGACGTAAGCTTGCTAGCAAACTCTTCTTTTATCATGTTCTATGGTGCCTTATTATTTTACTCTAGTGCCTTATTATTTTGATTCTATTTTTTGTATTTTTTTTGGTGATTTTGATACTTTTTGTTTTCTTACATTTTTGTGTTTTTAGGTAACTACATCATCATTGTTAACATAGAAATATTAATTCAATTTTGTTATTGATTTTGTGTTTTTTACAATGCATTGAATTAGGATAGTTTGTATTGTGGAGTTATAGAGAACCGACTTGGAATTTAGTTTACATAGAGCCCTTTGAAAGTGATGGTCGCTGTGATGCTAGGTTATGGCATAAAGGCTTAGAAATCTAAGTTAAGGATTCAAGTACAATTTCAAGAGGCAATGCAAGACCGTGAGGAGCTAACAAAGAAAATAGATGTGCTCAAAGAAAAACTTAAAAAGCAACAAACACGCCAAAAAGAAGAATAAGCTCGAGTGAAAGCTCAATTGGAAACTCAACAAGCTGTTGTGAACTCTCTCATAGCATGCTTTGACAATGAAACAAACTAGACCCTAAAGGTACTCCTAAAGTTGCTTACGGTTTTAATACATTTTCGTAGATGATTTCCATTTTATATTAGTATACTTTAATTTGTATATGGATCTATTTATCACATTTTACTTGTGTCATGATTGAAAAATGACAAATGTCCTATTATTTGGTTTGATAAATTTGGTTGGATATGGCTGAGACATAAGTTGTGAATTGGTTGTGTTTGTTGGAACCGTGGACGGTGGAAATATCCAAGTTTTAGGGGAGGTTCTGCCAAAATTTTTCTAAACATTTTGGATAAAACTTAGTGGAAAAATTATAATTAGTATTATATCTTGTTTCTAACTTTTTTGTTTCGGTTTTTCTTATTTACAGGAGTCCTGAAATGGTGACCATATGCTACCTTGAGGGCTCAAGAATGTTTTGATGCATAGAGACACTAATATATGTTAGAACTTTTATGTTTTGGTTGAACTTTCATGTTAGAAATTTTATGTTTTGGTTGAACTAATTAATGTACTCACTAGCTAATGTTATTTAGTTTCAAGACAATTTTAGCTAAAAGGATATTGTTTGACTTATGTATGTTTTTGCATATTATATACATGTAAACTTGCTTATTAAAATTGTTAATATATTAGTTAATTTAAAAAATAATTTAGTAAATTATGCATGTAATTTGTAATAAAAAAAAAGTTCTTACAAAATAAATAATTTGCTTTCGTAACTAAAAAAAAATGTTACAAAATCATGTTATATTTTGTAACAAAATTCTTTGATAGGAAAAAAATTGACTATCACGAAAAATACCTTCATGATCAAAATTTGTTACCACTTTTGTAACGGCTTCTGGTTTTTTGTATCAGAAAAAATTGTTACAAAATATGGTATTGAATTATAACAGTTCCATTTTTCGTTACAAAAACTTTTTGTAACGGGACTTACTGCAATGGACCCTTTTTTGTTACAAAAAACTTTTGTTTCAAAATTTCGACGTTTTGTAACAATATTTTTTGTTACAAATGCGCCTTTTTCTTGTAGTGATTAGAATAAGAAATTGTGAAGGAAACAAGATGAAATCAATGAATTACACTTAAATCTAAGAGAATTTAACCTAATCCTAACCTAATTCAAGAGAGAAGAGGGAGCTTCTCTATCTAGAAAACTAACTAAAGCCTCATCATGACTAACTAAGTGATCCCCCCTTTGCTCTAGCTTAAATTCTGCATGAAATAGCTTCAGGAATGGGTTGGAATTGGGCCTGGGCAGCTCAGAAATTGCCCCCAGCGTTTTGCCTTTAAGTGAGTCACGTGCGAGCATCGACGCATACGTGTCATGTACGCGTACGCATCGCTATGCGACGTCACTTCTGCGCTCGCGCGCCTTGTACACGTGCGCGTCCATTGATGCACTCCCAATCCTTGTTTTCTCATGCATTCTCCACTTTGCATGCTTCTCTCTTCACTTCTTCGATCCAATACTTGCCTTTTGGACCTGAAATCACTAACAAACACATCAAGGCATCGAATGGAATTAAGGTGAATCAATATCACTAATTTAAGGGCCTAAAAATTATGTTTTTATACTTAAGCACAAATTGAGAGAGAATTACAAAACCATGCTATTTTATTGAATAAATGTGGGAAAAGGTGATAAAATCCACCAAAATAAGCACAAGACAAACCACAAAATCGGGGTTTATCAAACCTCCCCACACTTAAACTAAGCATGTCCTCATGCTAAATTCAAGAAAAAAGACAAGGGTATCACATTTATTCAATGTAGACTACCTAAATGCAACTTATCTAAATGCAACTATCTATATGAATGCAATCACTTGGTCAAAACAAATCATCTTCCAAGGGAACATATGTAAGCATAAGGGCTAGATCAATAGGAATCAACTCAAACCAAACCAAACCCACAATTGCATTGAATTATCAAGAACAAATTCAAAAACTTGAATGAAGAAGAATGATCATGGTGGAAACATGTAATTGAGCAATCGAACCCTCACCAGATGTGTATCCGCTCTAATCACTCAAGTGTTTAGGAGTTTATTCACTTCATTCTCTCCTAATCATGATTTCCAAGATTTGTTCTTCATCTAACAATCAACAATCATTCAATTCATGCATACAATCATCATGAGGACTTTCCATAAGGTTGTAATGGGGTTAGGGTCAAGGTAAGGTCATATATGGTTAAGTGGACTAAAATTTGAATCTTTGATTAGCCTAAACTTCCCACCTAACTTATATAATAATCTATACAATTAAGTGCTAACCTAACTATCCATTCTTCACTTTTCACATACTCATGCATTTTCTCTTTATTTTCCAACACTTACGCATTGATTTTATTGAATTTCATCTTGGGGCATTTTGTCTCCTTTTTATTGCTTTTTTTCTTTTTTCTTTCTTTTCTCTTTTTTTTTTAAAAAAAAGAGCATCAATGCATAAGATCACACATTTAATCTATACATGAGTATGCACCCAATTCCCAAATATGAATAATAAACACCCTTTTATCCCAACTAATGTTCCCAATTCTCCCCAAATTTGAATAATAAACACTTTCACTAGTCTAAGCTAATCAAAGATCCAAACAAAGAACTTTTATTATTTTTCTCTTTAGGCTTGTAATGTGCTACAATAAAGAACAATTGGGTTAAGCATAGGCTCAAAATTGGCTAACAATAGAGAGTAAACGGTAGGCTATTTAGGTAAGTGAGCTAATGAAACAATGGCCTCAATCATATAAGTGCATGTATGCAAGAAATGATGGATATATAGAATTAAACAAATCAAGGATCACAATCATAGAAAGAGAACAATTACACACAAGAAGGAAAATAAGTGGTTATAAAATATAACCACACCATTAGGTTCAAATCTCACAAGCTTGTGTTCTTAGCTCAAAACATGATCCACAAGGTGTATAATTCAAGCAAGTTCTTAAAAAAATTTCAATCAATTAGGGTGGTACCCTATAAATGAGTTTCTTGAAAAATTTCATTGTTTGACTAAGCTTATTAATGCAATGTTGTGATTGAGAAATTTTAAAAAGGTCCATAGTTTACCCCTTTTTCAATCAAAATAAATCTCAATGCAAAGAGGGTCAACTAGGTTTTAACAATTCAAAATATTTTTCTAATCACAACCAAAAGCTAAAACAAGCTAAAACAACTATATAAAGATAATCCAACAAAAATAATTACTAACCAAGGTGCAAAATGTAATAAACCAAAATAAAAGTACGCATAACTAAGATAAAAGTATCCACAATACTAGTATATACAATAATCCAAAAATTAAAATGCAAAATAAAGCAAAATAACAGAAACTAGGAGATAAATCTCTGAAAATGCTCACCACAACAAAGAGTAAAGTACCAAACCGGTCCCTGTCCATTTCCCAAAATGACAAGACAATCCTTAACCAAAAACTCCTTCCATTACGGTTGATAAACCACTATTTTATGGTTTATCTTGTGCTTAATTGAGTGGATTTTATCAATCTTTCATACATTTATTCATATGATTTGCATGTTTTACAATTCCTTCCAAGAATTTGTTCTATGATTGAAAACATGTTTCTTTGGCTTTTATTTTCTTTTATTTAATCCTCTCTTATTACCATTAGATGTCTTGATATGTGTGTTAAGTGATTTCAGAGATTACAGGGCAGGAATGGCTTAGAGGATGGAAATGAAGCATGCAAAAGTGGAAGGAATACAAGAAGTAGAAGGAACTACAAAGCTGTCAGCCTGACCCTCTCACACTAAAATGATCATAACTTGAGCTATAGAGGTCCAAATGATGCGGCTCTACTTGTGTTAGAAAGCTAACATCTGGGGCTTCGATTTGATATATAATTTGTTATAGTGGCCATACAGTTAGGCGACGCAAACGCGTGCTCCACGCGGACGCGTCGCATCTGCGAAAATCAGCGTGGCAGAATTCGTTTCCAGCGAATTCTGGGCTATTTCCAGCCTAGTTTCAAGCCCAGAAAATACAGATTAAAGGCTGTAAAGTAGAGGAATGAAGAGAGACAACTCATCATTCAATCATTACTCACACTTTTAGGTTTTTAGATGTATTTTTAGAGAGAGAGATTCTCTCTTCTCTTTTAGGATTTAGGATTTGGATTTCTATTAGGATTAGGATTGTTTCTTCATACCAAGTTCAACAATTTATTTTTCTCTTCTATTTTTGTTTACTCTAAAGCTTTTATTTGTATTTGATTTATGTTGCCCAATTGGCTTATGAACTTTTCCATGTTAGAATTGACATCTCCATTCAATATAATTTGAGGTATTCCAGATATTTATGATTTTTATTTAGCTTTCTATATTCTTGGTTTTGATTGATTAATTGGTGACTCTTGAGTTGTCAAACTCATCGTGATAGATAATTGTTATCTTTGCTGATTAATTTAGATTCTTATAACTCTAGTCTTTCCTTGAGGAGTTGACTAGGACTTTAGGTGTTAAATTAATTTGTCCACATAACTGACCTTCATAGTTAGAGGTTGACTTAGTGGTAGCAAAAGTATAATTCTCATCACCATTGATAAGGATAATTAGGATAGGACTTCCAGTTTTCATACCTTGCCAAGAGATTTCTTCGTTATTAATTTATTATATTTCTGCAAACCATTTTCCTTGCTAAAAACCCTTTTCAAAACCCAAAAATACTGTTTTCAATAATCAATAATAAAACACACCTCCCTGCAATTCTTTGAGAAGACGACCTGAGGTTTGAATACTTCGGTTAATTATTTTTATTGGGTTTGTTACTTGTGACAACCAAACGTTTGTAAGAAAGATTGATTGCTTGGTTTAAAAACTATACTTGCAACGAGAATTTATTATAACTTCTAAACCATCAATGTTCAGTTCTTCAACGGTCCCTAACTCTATACTCCGTCTGCCAACCCGATCCTTCTGTCAGTTTCACGATGAAAATTCATCGGAAATTGCTGACGTGTCAGGTGCAAAAATGGACAGGGACTTAGTTGTCTCTAAATTTAAATTTGTTAGGAATTTATTTGTCCTTATTATTCTTTAAGCAATATTTTTAATTATTTTTTATTCATTGTATTAATATTCTTTTTTCAATAAATAACTATAAACTAATTAATAAATTATTCAAATTCTTTTTTTATAAATAAATACAAACTAATTAATAAAATATTCAAATTTAAAAATATCATGTATTATGAAACTAAATAAATAATTTTTAAATATATAAATAATAAACATTAAAATTCAGTTAATACATTAATAATAATAACCCTATGATATACTATTAGTATTATGATCTAGCTAATTTTTACAATAAAGTAAAAACTAATGAACACAATATTTGATATATAGTAAACTTTTTTTGACTAATAATAAATTTATTGTTTTATCTCTTTAAACTAAATTAAAAATTCTATTATGTTTTATTTCATTTAGTATTAGTAGCCTACTTATAGTGTATTTTAGTGCAAAGATATCAAATAGAATTATTAATTTAGTTTAAAGAGATAAAAAATTAAATTTGTTATTAGTCGAAAAAAGTTTACTATATATCAAATATTGTGTTCATTAGTTTTCACTTAATAAAATTATTAATTTAGTTTAAAGTGATAAAAAGTTAAATTTGTTATTAGTCAAAAAAAAGTTTACTATATATAAAATATTGTGTTCATTAGTTTTAACTTTATTGTGAAAATTAGCTAAATCATAATACTAATAGTATATTATAGGGTTATTATTATTAATGTATTAACTGATTAATGTTTATTATTTATATATTTAAAAATTATTTATTTGGTTTTATAATACATGATATTTTTAAATTTGAATAATTTATTAATTAGTTTGTATTTATTTATTAAAAAAATTTGAATAATTTATTAATTAGTTTATATTTATTTATTAAAAAAAGAATATTAATACAATGAATAAAAAAATTATTAAAAAATATTGCTTAAAGAATAATAAGGACAAATAAACCCCTAACCAATTTAAAATTAAAGACAACTAGGTCCCTGTCTATTTTTGTACCTGACACATCAGCAATTTCTGACGAATTTTTGCCGTGAAACTGACAGAAAGACCGAGTTGGCAGACAGAGTACAGGGTCAGGAACCATAATAAAAGAGATTTTTGGTTAAGGATCGTCTTATTATTTTAGAAAATGAATAGGGACCGAGTTGGTACTTTACT
Organism: Arachis hypogaea; assembly: GCF_003086295.3. Taxonomy (NCBI): domain Eukaryota; kingdom Viridiplantae; phylum Streptophyta; class Magnoliopsida; order Fabales; family Fabaceae; genus Arachis; species Arachis hypogaea. The sequence goes on along the minus strand of NC_092045.1, from coordinate 72,685,557 downwards.
CAACGAATTAATAAGTTGTAGGGAGCGAGAGTCACTTTTATTTATATAGCACAGAAGCTTTCCGTAATTAAACTCGGTTTTTAATTCATCTTGTGATATTCAAGGCAGGGCAATCTTCTTCATCCATCCATATTCTATTTGTACCAGTTTGATCATCTTTTGATGGATCATCTTGTCACTTCTTGCTATGTTAATATTTCTACAACATATCTGAATTGCTTATCACATTTATTATATAATTCTTGTCTTACTTATCACCAATAATTCAGAGAGCATCACAAAGTTATTTTCGGGCTTCAAGAGGTATTCTCATATGCTCAATTTTAATTTTGTAAGTAAATTTGTTGATGCATGTCTAGGATAGCAACTTATTTAAACCTATTTCTATCGTGCTATTTTATAAATCCCAAATTAGCCCATTAACTTAATGCCACTTTAAGGCTAATATCTTTTGGCTGAAGTTCACATCACAAAATTGTTTGAGAAGGATTTCATTGGTCTTCACAAAATTGTTTGAGAAGGATTTCATTGGTAAGTGTCCTAAAACTATCATTTGCATAAAAGTATAAAACATTTCATTGAAATTTTTTGTCATTATCAATTCATGCATTGCTAGTATTGCCTTTTAACATCTTGTAAATACTAGTACCATCAGAGAGATTTCTTGCTTATGTTTTGTGTTTTGTGTCCAAGTCATCAAGTCCTCACTGCAAAAAATCGGGAGTTCCAGTCCTCTGTGAGCCGCCGCCGCCGCCGGCCTGGTGTGACGCCAGAGAACACTGATTTTGCGCCAAAGCACTAGCTTTTTGTACAAGATGTCTTTGGTACGGGTTGAGAGATGGATCGAGAACTTGCGGGTTAAGGCGAATGCCGGATCACTTGACTGGAGCAATGGGGGGAAGTACCTGCAAAGACACTCTGACACTCAAGTGAGAATGGATCTGAGAGGTATAAGGTGTGAGGAATGAATGAATACCTGGAGGGACCTGAGTCCTCTACTTATAGGTGATGGTGAATATCTTATCTTATCTTATTTGGCTAAGATAAGAGAGACATTTGAATTATCTTATCTTATCTTATCTTATTTGGTTAAGATAAGTGAGGTATCTGAATTTGATTGTTGGTTAGAAGCTCTAGTGGGCCGGTTCAGACCTTCTAGAAGAGCAAAGCGGGTCGGACTCGAATAACCGGGTTCGGAGACCGTTTCGGATGTGGAATCTGTGGGCCAGATCCGTAACACTTTTTATACTACATTTTGACTTGATGTAAAAAGTTTTCATATCAGCAATATGTCATTGGTGAATTATCTCCAAAGGAATTTGATATAGTCCTGTTAGGTACTTGCACTGTTAAGATTTTCTATTTCTTTTTGTTCTGTTAATATAGCTGTGTGTTTACCCCATAGCAGAAATTTTGATTATGAATAATGTTAGTTAGGCTGTGATACTTATTAGCCTCCCATTGAGAATCAAACCAACAGTAATTTCTCTGGCACACAAGTCATGCTAGTGATCATTCCTGTGAACTCTTCATATTCCAACAAGTTATTCAAGTTGATCAACGTTGCAATTTCATTGTGTTGTCGTTGTTGTCATATTCAGTGTCTGTATGTTTCCTAGGCAATGTATCTTTAATAGCATCATGATTTGTAAATACTTGATTGTGTTTTCTTCTGTGTCTAAATACTTGATCGTTTAATAAGAGTATAGTTATTTATTTTGTCTTAGATCTTTTACATTAGGAACTGCTTACATTTTGACTTGCAAACTCATTATTCTCATTTTTTATATAAATTTTATTTCTTTATTTAAATTTTTATTTATGTATTATCCATTATTTATTTTTAAATAGGAATTATTAATTAAAAAATAGAATTTGAAATTAAAATTTATCGACGGTAAAACCACTACTTTTTTAATAAAGATGATTAAAGAAAATACAAAAGACAATTGAACCGTTGATAGCCAAATTGTTATTATTTTGAACAATTAAAATCAACGAATTATTTGTCGATTTTAATGATAAAATTATAGACGATATCATCAATTTTATTAGATTTAAAAACAATAATTCACAATATTAAAACCAACAACGCAAACCAATAACTTAGATTGATTTTTTTTTAAATATTCTAACAAGTAACAAGTTTCACTAATTTTTTTAATTAGTATTTTTTAATAAAAATAAATAGTTGTTGAAATTTAAAAGCCTTCACTTGATGGAAACAAGAAATGTCAATTGGGAAAATTGCTATGTTATGTTTGGTTGTGCCCTTGTGAAATTTTATTATGTTCAAGTGTTTTTTTTTTTGGTGACTAAATAGAAAAGAAAGAAAAAAGAGACAAAACTAAATTAATTGGCTAGGGTCATATCTAAATCTATTAGATGTTGAAGCTCACTCCATGGTTGGCTCCAATTCGAGTGAATGTCCGCGACAGAAGCAGCTGCTTTAGCCATACAATCTACAACACTATTTGCAGTCCTCTGAATTAAAAGAATAGAGACTCTCCAATTCCAATTCATAACCTCCTGAATATGCTTTGCCAAATCCCATTCCGGAATATCCTTACTAAGCATTCTTTGGTTTACCAAGAAAAGAGCTTCTAAACAGTCTGTTTCACAAATAACCTCACGAAATCCACTCTCCCAAGCAAGAAGTAAACCTCTCCAAATTGCATACAATTCAGCAAAAAGAACACTGCACACTTCGACTTTTCCAGTGCAACCTTTCAACCAACATCCATCAGGATTGCGAATAATACAACCAAAACCAGCATAGCCAGAAGGAGCAAACCAACTAGCATCACAATTCAATTTAACAGAATGAACTGGAGGTGGAACCCAATGCAAACAAAGTGAAGGAGGAGACAGAGATTGATGCATAGCAAAAATAGTGTGAAACTCCCTTACTGAACTACGAATCAAACTCACCACTTTACTAGCACTCCATGAATCATCTATATTAAATAAGTCATGATTTCTGCTTCTCCAAATCCACCAGATAGTCGAAAAGAAAAGAAAAGCATCTCCACTCCTTGCACCTCTGTAGAGCCAATCATGTAAATTCGAGTTATCTGAATACAAGCCTAAAAGGGTCCAGACCTCCTTGGCACTAGGGCACTCCCGAAGACAATGAAGAATGGATTCAGAACCATTCTGACACCGATGACAGGTGCTAGATAAAGTTAAACCACGACCCAAACGAAACTCTGCTGTAGGAATATCATTATGGAGACTGAGCCAAATCAAGAACTTATACTTCTCAGGAATATGCAGACGCCATACCCACAACCAATTATCATGCTCATTCCAGTCAAACTTTCTTTTGGCTAGCCAACTGTACCCACTCCTAGCTGAGTAGAGTCTAGAAGATGCCACACCCCACGACCAACCCGAACTCTCTCCAGCATTCAAATCCGGATTATAAGCATTCAAACGCTGTTTGACATCTTCTGGAATGATAGAGAAAATATCATGGAGATTCCATTGACCATCTTTCCAAACGTCTCTAATAGTTAAATCAGAGTCAGATATATGTACAAAAGGGACATCTTGAGCAATTGGGCCCTCAATACTCTAATTGTCAAACCAAAAAATTGATCATTATGTTCAAGTGTTTAAGTGTTCTTCTTTTATTTGGTTTAGTTTTGTGTTAATCCTAGAATATTGTTGGTACATGCAAAATTGTAGTATTACTTGTTTGTCATTGTTGGATAATTAAATTTGGTTATTTTGTTTCTATCATTATTTATATATGTTTGTTCATTTTATTTTTATTATCTAAAAAATAATGTTTAATAATATTTTTGAAGTGAACAAGTTTAAAAAAAATTAAAAAAAAACTTTTTTTTTATCTTTAAATTAAATCGAACTAATCGATACGACCGTAAAATCAATAAGTCAAACTCTAAATCGACCCAATCAAACGTTCTAACCATTTAAGAAAGAAAATCAGGGCAAATTGAAGCTAAACCACTAGTCAATACACGGTGAATTAGCGCACTGCGTGGGACCTCTAGCATGTGTAACAGCTTGGTAACCACTAGGCCAAGCTACTTTTCATTATATTTAGTATTTTTTTTTAATATATAATTTATACGAATTAAATTATATTATTAAAAGTTATATTTATTAATTATAATTTAAATAGTTCGACTAATAATTTATCCGTTGAAGGGAGGTATTTTTCTTGTGATTAGTGCCTATACACTGCAAGTGGGTTTGGACGAACAACACAAGATAAGATTTTGGGAGGATCTAGAGAGTTTGGTCCAAGACATACCTTCGGGAGATAAAATTTTCTTAGGAGGAGATTTAAATGACCATGTTAAAAGAGAAGTGATTGGGTATGGAAATATTCACGAAGATCATGATTTCGTGGTGATCAATGCCGATGGTAAAACTATTTTGGACTTTTTCTCAACCTTTGACCTTCTTATTGCAAATACATGTTTCGAAAAGAGAGACGAATATCTTATAACCTATAAGAGTGGCATGACAAGTTCTCAAATCGACTTCTTCTTGTTGAGGAGAGTAGACCAAAAATTTTGCATTAATTGTAAAATTATTTCGGGAGAGAGTTTAACAACACAACATAGGATGCTCATCATGGATTTTCACGTTGAGCAAAAGTTGAGAAAAAGACATCATTTGAAGAACCCAAGGACGAGGTGATGGCGGATAAAAGTTGAGGAACAAAGAAACTTTCTAAGACGGGTAGGAGAAGAGGCAAAGTGGGATGGGAATGAAAGCGTGAAGAAGATGTGGAGGGAGATGGCAGAAGTTATCAGAAGAACAGTAAAAGAAAGTTTTGGTGAATCTAAAGGGATAGGACCAAGAGACAAGAAATCCTGGTGGTGGAATGCGATTGTACAAGAAAAGATAAAGGTAAAAATGGAGTACTTTAAAGAGTGGTCTTTGTGCCGCAATATAGATAAATAGAAAAAATATAAGGCGGTTAAGAAAGAGACAAAAGTGGCTGTAAGTGAAGTAAGAACAAGAGCATATGAGGGTCTCTACTAGTATTTAGGTATGAAAGAAGGAGTAAAAAATATGTATAGAATCGCAAAGAACTGTGAAAGAAGAACAAGAGATTTGGATCAGGTTAAGTGCATAAAGGATAAAGACGGAGAGGTACTAGCTCAAGAGGAGAAGATCAATAAAAGCTGGAAGAGCTACTTCTATGGGTTATTTAATAAAAAACATAAGACTCTTCCGAGTCTTGGTCGATTATGCATAAGGAAAGAAGATCAAAATTTTGACTACTATCGAAGGATTCGAGATTTTGAGGTAAAAAAAGACTCTAAAGCAGATGAAAAATGGCAGGGCAGTAGGACCTGATAATATCCCGATTAAAGTTTGGAAGGACCTTAGAGAAAAAGCATCAATTGGTTAACCAAGCTTTTTAATGAGATTTTAATGTCAAAGAAGATGTCTGATGAGTGGAGAAAGAGCACCTTGGTACCTATCTACAAGAATACGGGGGATATACAAAGTTGTGAAAACTATAGAAGGATCAAGCTCATGAGTCATACCATGAAGTTATGGGAAAGGGTGATAGAATGGAGGTTGAGAAAAGAGGCACAAGTAACAAAGAACCAATTTGGTTTTATGCCAAGTAGATATACCACCAAAGCGATATACCTGTTAAGAAGGATGATGGAGAGGTATCATAGTAATAAAAGGGATCTACATATGGTGTTTATTGATTTGGAAAAAGCATACGATAGGGTGCCAAGGGAGGTCTTATGGAAGGTTTTAGAGAAGAAGAAAGTAAGGATCGCATATATTCGTGCAATTAAAGACATGTATGATGGGACCACAACAAGTGTGAAGACTCAAGGTGGTATAACAGATGAATTTTCTGTTGGTATAAAATTACATCAGGGATCATCCTTAAGTCCATACTTTTTCACATCAGTCTTGGAAGTACTCATAGAGCACATCCAAGAGCCTGTGCCATGGTGCATATTTTTTGCCGATGATATCATTTTTATGGGAGAGTCAAGGGAAGACCTAAATAAGAAGTTGGACTTATGGAGAGAAGCTCTAGAAGTGTATGGTCTGCGCATAAGTCGTAATAAGACAGAATATATGGAATGTAAGTTCGGTCTGCGAAGGAAAAACCCTAATATAGAGGTGAAAATTGGAGAAAACATCTTACGAAAAGTTAAAAGTTTTAAATATCTTGAATGCATCATACAAAATAATGGAGAGATTGAACAGGATGTAAATCATAGAATCTAAGTAGGTTGGTCAAAATAGCGGAGTGCATATGGTTTTATATGTGACAAAAAAATGCCTTTAAAACTTAAAGGTAAATTATATCGCACTGTTATAAGAACGGCTATGCTTTATGGTATAGAGTGTTGGACGGCCAAAGGGGAGCACGAACATAAGCTAAGTGTAGTAGGGATGAAGATATTGAGATGGACGAGTCATCATACGCGATTGGATAAAATAAGGAACAAAGATATAAGAGAGAGTTGGAGTAGCACTCATTGTGGAAAAGATGGTAGAATCGCATCTCAAGTGGTTTAGACATGTGAGAAGAAGACTGACAGAACACTCAGTCAAGAAGGTAGATGAGATGAAAGATGAATAAGGAGTAAAAGACAAAAAAAGACTTAAGAAGACCATCTATAAAATGATCAAATAAGATCTATATGTAATTTAATTCATGTAATTAATCATATCTAATGAGACAAAACTTTGTTGTTATTGTGCGCTACCACTGACAGGACAAAAAAAAAAGAAATATCAACACCTAAAAAATCGAAAGTAAATAACAACCATGGACCAGAATTCGGAGACCGAGACCGTATTAGAAGTTCTGTTTATCTTTGCAACCCAAAGGCGTTTTGTGTTTGTATCTCTTCTTGGTGGACCGTTGATTAAAATATTGATTTTTAATTTTAGCTTTGCTGCGCATCCTTGGTCTGAAAAACCATAGCTTACTTGTCAAAAAAATGTTACTAATTACGCGGAAATTGAACCATAGATAAACCATTGATCAAGGGACCAAGCTTTATTGTCCTTTATAAAGAAAACTTTTCTACGACAATGTCAACTTCATTGGGGGGAAAATCCATTTTATGATACGGATAAGACTTGATTGGGGGATTAGGTCAAGTTTTGAATTATTGTAAGATTGTTCCCCTGCTATTGATAATATAGGTGATCATTATGAATCAATTATTTTAAGTATATACTAAAAATTAATTATCAAATTAATTATTTATGTAAAATATATATTAAATTAATTATTTATATAAAATATATATTAAAATATTAACGTATATTTATAAAGGCCTAAGCTAATAAGATCTCTTTCACAACTTTTTTTAAAAAATTTATTATTATTATTGATTATTGATTAATCATATGTTAGTATATCAAATTTCAGTATATACATATATAACTGAATGCGTATAATGTATATTTCAATATAATAATAATAATAATAATAATAATAATAATAATAATAATAATAATAATAATAATAATTATTATTATTATTATTATTATTATTATTATTATTATTATTATTGTAAAAGAGATTATGATTAGGTATTTGTTTCAGTATGATGATAAATTTATACGTACCGATACGTTAAAAATATGGACAAATAACAACAAGTCATGTGGAATTTATTTTCCACGTCAGCATCAATTTTTTTAAATATATATATATATCATATTACTAATTTTACTAAAATACTCTTATAATTTAATAAAATAATTTTTTTTATTTAATTTTTTAAAAGACTTAAGTACCTTTTTTATATATTAGACAAAAATTATTCTTTTAGATTAATCGAATTGTTTAATTTTACTGTTTCAAAATTTAAATAATCTAAAAAAATAAAAATAAAAACACATTTAACAAAATTATTTGTCTCTTTATAAACCCTAATCAATCATTCATACAAAAAAAAAAACCAAATTTAAAAATACTAAAAAAACTCACTTTGTTCTTTGGTTTGCTTGATTTCTCACCCGACCTTCATATCCCTTCTCTCTGTTTGTATCTCCCTCTCGCCTCTTCTCCCTAATAAAGAAGACAAAGCTTCCTCCACGGCGCCCTACTAGGTCACCACAGCTTTCGCGCACACCTCACTCAACCAAGGAGAATGTCGTCGCGTCAGAGAGCCTTGCCGTCTTGTGCATTCCGGAGAGCCTCGCCGTCTTGTGCATTCCAGAGAGCGTCGCTATCTTACTGGTTCCACAGATCGTTCTTCATCACCGTTGTCAGCCTCTTTCTTTCGGTAATTTTCTCCCTGTGATTTCTGTGATTTTAATTATTATAACATTGGTGTGATTTTTGTAATTAATATAATTTGATTTGATTTCTGTAATTTTATATTAGTTGTTAATTTTATTAATTAGAGTACCTTCTATATCTCCCAATTTTCTAACTGATTCAAAATTTTCTTTTGGGGGAGGGGGGATATGTACCTTCTAATTTGGTTTATGAAAAAATTGAAAAGATTTTCACCGACAAGCATGTGAAAAAATAAAATTCATTTCATCAAATCAAGCTTGTCGGTGAAATTTTTTTCAATTTTTTCATAAACTAAAATAGAAGGTACATATTCTCCCTCTCCCATAAGAGAAAAATTGAATCAATTAAAAAATTGGGAGATATAGAAGATACTCTAATTAACAAAATTAACAACAACTAATATAAAATTACAGAAATCAAACCAAAATACACTAATTACAAAAATTACACCAGTACTATAATAATTAAAATCACAAAAATCACAGGGAGAGAATTACCGGAAGGGAGAAGCTGACGACCGTGATGAAGAATGATCTGTAGAACTAAGAAGACAGCGACTGTAGGACCCGTGATTAAACCGACCGTTTAGATAATATAAAATGATAATTTAATTGTCCAAAATAGGTTCAAAAATTTAAAAATATTATTTTTAAAATAAAAAAGTAAAATTTGAATTCAATAAATTTTTTGATTTGAAAAATGTATCTTTTGCAAAAGATTTTTGTAAAAATATGTACCGGTGTTTAAGCTGGCAGTACCAGCTCTAGTCTGTCCGGTACCGTATTTTGAAAAAAATAAGATTTTAAAAATTAATTTAATATTTTGAAAGAAAAAAATAATTTAGAATTGAAAATCGGGCGCTAATTTTAATGGTTTTAGCTCAAAATAGGCTAAACGGACCTAAAACGCTAACGGGTTGGATCGGGCCTAAGGCCCAACATATATATGCTCATTAATTGAGCTTTCAGCTCATTTTCACCACCAAAGAGAGAGAGAGAAAAATGCGGATTGAGAGAGAAGGGAGAAGAAAAGTGGTGTTACTATTCATTGTCACCTTCCGAGAGCCATAACTTGAGCTAAGGTGTTCCGATTGATGAGCTATTTGTGGCCACGCGAAACTCTTGTCAAACTCTTCGTTTCTAGCTAAGCTTTGTTGGTAAGAAATCGAAACTCAAGCTCCAGTTTTCAACCTTAATAATTCTGCATTTTTAAGTTTAGTTTGAGTAAGTTTTGTGATTTTGATTGTTTAGGTGATCTAGTAGCAGGTAAGATCTTACTAAACCCTTGTATTTAGTTATTTTCATCAACCCTAAACTTGATGTTGGCATGTTATATGTATATGACTTGATAGTTGGTGAGTTTTGCCAGTGATGTTGGTGCTTGAGGCTTGTTGATTTTGTTGGAATCAAGCTTTTGGTGTTTTGCATATTGGGAATCGGCCAATGTATGATTTTGATTTCTTTTATGTAATATGTAATATTTTTGGACACTTAGACTGGTTGACTTTAAGATAAGATTGAATTAAATAAATGGTGGATTGGCTTATATATGTAGCATGTGAATTGTGATGAAAATTTTATGAGTTGTGTATGTTAGAGTTTGATTATGATATTGATGAGAAAAATTGATGATTTGTGTTGTTGATGGGAATGGATAGATGTTGTAGTGGTGTTGTATGGAAGGAATTGGAAAAATAATGATGATGACTATATGATTTGACGATGAATGATGATAATTGGGTATTTGGCTTGTATATGGAATAATGTTATTGTAATTGGGGTTATGGAATAAATTGAGGAATGGAATTGTTTTGGGTACTGTTACCATATTGAGAACCTTCAGTTCTCATACCATATGTTGTTGTTGATTTTCATATGTAGGTCGTAATTCGCCTTGGTGAAATTGCGGACATGGTGACAGAGCAAAGTATGGTTTTTTCCTTGTTTATTTCTGTTTTATTTTGTTGTAGTGCTTTATCTCACCTTTTTATTTTTGACTTTATGGCCTTGGAGGCTTGATTTGAGAGATAAATTGTATAAGATATTTTACACTTTTAAAACTCTTTGTATTTCAGTTTGGCTTGCCGGCTTAAACTCCGCAGGCTGTGACTAGTCCTCTATTTGTATATCATACTTATATATATATATATATATATATATATATATATATATATATATATATATATGTTTATTTTAATTATTACCTTGTGTATCCTGTAGCTATCTACAACTTTTATATATATTATGTCTTGTTCTGTCTGTGCCTACGCGTTTTAGTTATCGTGTGTGAACACTTCGCGTTTCGTAATTTTGCTTTAGGCGACTTTGAATTTTGTTCCTTCATCGGGCTTCTAGTTATATAAATTCTTAAACATATATTATATATTAAAAGCTTTAAGACTATCGTAGAGCCACGTTATCCTTCACTTTATAGCTAGTGATGACAAGTCATCATATACCCATTTTTCAAGCTAATTTCATTTGTTTTATTAGTCTTTATGCACTTTCTTGCATCCTAAGTAAGTGATTTGGAATGAAAATGCATAACTTCTTTAAATCAAGCAACTACCATTAATTTGATGCTAACTCATGAGGTTTAAGCTAAATTTAATTGAATTTTAATTGATTTATAAACCTTGTGAATTTAGTGATAACCTTGTGAATTTAGTGATACTTTGAGTGGTTGTTTTGGTTGATTGTAGGTGAAGAAAAGAGAAAGCGTGGCTTAAAGAAGCGTGGCTTAAAGAAGCGTGGCTTAAAGAAGCGTGGCTCAAGGAGAAAAAGGCGTGGCGCATAAAGGAGAGAGCAAGCATTGCCCTCCACAAGGGCACACTGCCCTCTAGGAGGGCAACATAAGGAAACAAGGCTTGAAAGGCAACTCTGCCCTGCCCACGACAAGGGCAGAGCACAAAATTGTGCCTTGGATCAAAGAAGAGAAAAACGTTGCCCTGCCCTCCACAAGGGCAGTATCGGGCCTTCATGGAAAATAAATCAAAGGAAAAAGCCTACCAATGCTTGCCACAAGAGTCGAACACGGAACAATGAGGAAGCAAGGAACTAGGCCTCATTATGGTGCCAAGAAAGCCAAGGAAAATGGGTAGCATGTGCATCGGCCAAGTCTCGAACACGGGACTTCATTTTGGAAACACTGCCCTGCCCTCTACGAGGGCAGGGCAACATTTTGTTGTGGCACGGCCAGCACACCATTCTGGCGCACCAAGGCATCATTCGGCAGCACCAGCAGCACGCACAGGCACCAAACTGGCGCACCAAAATTTTCTGCCCTGCCCTCCGCGAGGGCAGGGCAGCATCCTGTAGCACACACCAACGCACCACGCTCGCACCAAGGCTGCACGCATCAATTTTCTGCCCTGCCCTCCACAAGGGCAGGGCAGCCTCCTGGAAGCTAATTCTTCATGGGCTAAAATTGGATTAAAAATCCAATAAAATTCATTTCTTCACCAAATCAAAAGCCCATCCAAATCCCAAGATCCAAGAATAGCAAGTGTATAAATAGGAGATAGTTTGATGTAATTAGTACCTTTCCCTTTACTTTGGAACTTTGAATTTTCCTTTGAACCTTTATTTTTATTTTGAGCTTTTGAACTTTCTCTCGGAGACTTCACTGAGATTTCAGAGAAATTGGGGAGGAGAATTGATCTCTCTTCTTCCTCGTTCTTGCTTGGGCACTTTTAATTTCCTTGTTTTGAGTTTTGGGTGTGAAGAATTGAGGAAATTCTGTCTCAATCTCCATTCAAAACCTCTTTAAATCTTCTTCTGCATAATTAAGTTGAATTTCAATTCCTTTACTGCTTCTTCTTCAATTTCTTGTTAATTGCTTTGTGGGCTTGGATCTGGGAAGGCAATTGAGATCTAGACGTTGCTTTCTAGTCTCTTGAGTCCTGAGATCCCATTTTCCTTTTTGGTTCTTCTGTGAACCTCAGCTGCATGTTAATTTCCATTTCTGTTTGGATTCTAGTTATTCCTAATTAAATTTCTGCTTTATTACTTGTTGCACTTTAAATTCCCTTGCTGAAATTCTGAAATCCCAGTCCTCAATTCCCTTTTTCCATTCAAGCAATTTACATTTCTTGCAATTTAAGCTACTGCAATTTACATTTCTTGCACTTTAAGTTTCAGTCATTTAATTTCTTGTTCTTTAAGATTCAGCACTTTTATTTTCCTGTCCTTTAATTTACTGCAATTCTCCCCTCTCCCTTTACATTCCAAGCAATTTAGCTTCTGTTAAAGATAAACCACTCAACCAATACTTGATTCGCTTGACTAAATCAACCACTAAACTAAAATTGCTCAATCCTTCAATCCCTGTGGGATCGACCTCACTCCCGTGAGTTTTTATTACTTGATGCGACCCGGTACACTTGCCGGTGAGTTTTGTATTGGATCGTTTTCCACACATCAGCTAGAGGTAAGGGTTAGGATAATGAGGTGTTACATTTAGTAGTATCAGAGCAATTCGTTCTCATGAGCTTGAGGGATTGACCGATTGTGCTTCGTTGCACTCTCAAGGTCATTTTTCTTTTATGCTATTTAGGTTATCTATTTGATATACATAGCATGCTTGTTTGTGAGTGCCTTTGGGGATAATTGAAGCACTAGGCCTGAGATATTGAGACTGATCACCTCGATATCGATTGTTTAGTGTGGAAGGAAAGCTCGAATGGCACCTCACGTATGAGGTCAATCACATTAGCGGAGAGATAGTGAGAATAATTAACCTAGCCTATGCGTTACAAGCCCAGCATGTTTCGGAAAACTAGTTTGTGGAGTTCGCGATATATTAGTTGATGGATGGTGCAGTATTTTATAACCCACAAACTAACCGGCAAGTGCACCAGGTCATACCAAGTAATACCTTACGCGAGTAAGGGTCGATCCCACGAGGATTGATGGATTAAGCAACAGTTATTGAGTGATAAGCTTAGTCAGGCAAACAAAAAATAGTGTTTGAATGTTCAAAGAGCATTAAATAGTAAATTAAGAATTTCAGAAAGCAAGCAGCAATGAGTTGGGAATAAAATTTGAAGAAAACAGTTAAGGCTTCAGATTTATCTATTTTCCGGATTGATTTTTCTTATCAACTATTTTAATCATGTATGATTTAATTCATGGCAAACTATATGTGACTAGACCCTAATTCCTTAGACCTTCCTAGTCTCCTCTAAAATTCATTAACTGTCAATTCCTTGGTCAATTAAATCCAATTAGAAGGTGATGATCAAATTCCAGTTTATATGCCACAAGAATCCTAATTATCCAAAAATAAGGGGATTATATATCACGTATCCCGTTAAATATAAACAATTAGAAATTTAGGAAAATATGTTTTCAAGCTATTGTTCAAGTATAGAGCTTTTCCAAGTTATACAAGAACTCAATTAGAACATGGGTCATACTTCCGTTCCACCCAAATTCATAAAATAAAGAACGAAAACAATTGTTGAGATATAAATCAAAACATGAATTAAATTAGAAATAGCAAATAAAATCAATCCATACAAATAGACAGAGCTCCTAACCTTAATAGTGGAGGATTAGTTGCTCATGGAATGTAAATTTGTATAGAATTCCCTAATGGAATCCCCTAATGGAATCTCCATAGAAGAGAAGTCTCTCCTTTTTATAACTAATCCTAATTAATTTAAAATCTAATATTTAAAATTAAGATAATATCTTTTCCTATTTTAAAATCAAATTTGAATTTAAATCAGAATTAACTAACTACTCCGCGTCTTGTAACGTGGGGACCACTTGGCTTCACTGGATGCGCGCCTAACTTGGGTGCTAAAATGGGCCCCAGAAATCACCTCCTAGTTGTTTCTGCGTTTTCTGCACGTGGCGCATGTCACGCGCATGCGTACGCGTCGCTGGTCTTTTTTGCAAGTCACGTGGACGCGTCGGTCACACATACGCGTCACTGAGCAAATCTTCAATTCACGCGTACGCGTCAGTCACGCGCACGCGTCGCCATGGATACCTCCAAATCACGCGTACGTGTCAGTCACGTGTACGCATCGCTCCTCGCTGCCATCTCTTTTGATTCTTGTGCTGCAGAAACTCCATCAAATCCAGCTGAATGCTACCTAAAATAAACAAAAATTGCGAAAGACTCAAAGTAGCATCCATATTGGCTAAAAGATAATTAATTCTTTATTAAACTCAACAAATTAGATGCAAATTCACTAGGAAAAGATAAGAAAGATGCTCACGCATCACAACACCAAACTTAAACTATTGCTTGTCCTCAAGCAACCAAAACTAATATAAGCTTAGGATGTGAATTTGCATGAGAATGAGAGTTCGATTAAGCTCATGTCTCTTGTTATAGTGGGGTTTACAACTGCAATCCTGAATAGTTTTGGCATTTCACTTTATCCTTTGAAGTTTAGAATGATTGGAATCCATAGGAACTCAGAATTCAGATAGTGTTATTGATTCTCCTAGTTTAGTATGTTGATTCTTAAACACAGCTACTTTATGAGTCTTGGCCGTGACCCTAAGAATTTTATTTTCCAGTATTACCACCGGATACATAAATGCCACAGACACATAACTGGGTGAACCTTTTCAGATTATGACTCAGCTTTGCTAGAGTCCCCAGTTAGAGGTGCCCAGAGTTTTTAAGCACACTCTTTTTGCTTTGGATCACGACTTTAACCGCTCAGTCTCAAGCTTTTCACTTGGACCTTCATGACACAAGCACATGGTTAGGGACAACTTGATTTAGCCACTTAGGCTAGGATTTTATTCCTTTGGACCCTCTTATCCATTAATGCTCAAAGCCTTGGATCCTTTTTACCCTTTGCCTCTTAGTTTAAAGGGTTATTGGCTTATTCTGCTTGCTTTTTCTTTTTTTCTCTCTATTATTTTTTTATAATTTTTTTATTTTTTCGCAAGCTTTGTGTTTTTCACTACTTTTTGTTGCTTCAAGAATCAATTTTATGATTTTTTAGATTATCAATAACATTTCTCTTTTTTCATCATTCTTTCAAGAGACAACAATTTTAACATTCATAAACTTCACTATAAAAATATGCACTGTTCATGTCATGCATTCAGAATTACAGAAAATACCACTACATTTAAGTAAATAAGACTATTCTTCAATATAGACCCACTTTCTCTTGCAATATATCACTCCTGTATTTTTTTTTATTTGGATTCAAGCTCAGTGAGTAATACATGAGACATCTTTTCAGAATTAAAGAAATAGGGAGAACTAAACTAGTCCTAGGTTTCTAACTAATAAAGGATCATGCAGCAAACAAAGCAAAATAGCAAAAAACCGGAACATAACATAGTAAAAGCGGGAGGGGATAAAAGAAATGAAAGGAACTCAACCACCTTAGTTATCCAAACAGTTGTTTTATTCTTCAGGTTGTGCTCCTTTGTGAAGATGATTCACCTCCCTTAGTGCCATAAAATTAAACAGAAAATTCTTAAGCGAAGCGTCAACACCAAACTTAAATTTTTGCTTGTCCTCAAGCAAAGAAAATCTGAAAACAAAAACAAATAATAATATGAAATAAGAATAAAAGGATAAAGGAACAAGAGAGAATTAGGATTGGGAGAGAGAGAAAGAAAATTAAAACTGGGCGGCGAACTAGTGTAATTGTGTGGCGCAGGCGACGTGTACGCGTACGGCACGCGTACGCATGGGTCGCAGAATTTTCTTAATGACGCGTAAGAGTCAGGCACGCGTCCGTGTGGGTCGCGGAATTTTCTTAATGACGCGTAAGAGTCAGGCACGCGTCCGCGTGCCCTTGGCTTTGTGCGAGTCGCGCAAAGGCAGCCGCACGCACGCACAACTTGCTGTTCGCGTGGCTTGGGAACCCAGATTTTCAATCGACGCGTTTGCGTCATGCACGCGCACACGTGGATGGCCATTTGTGCAAATGATGCGTACGCGTCAGGGAGGCGTACGCGTGAACAAGTTTTGTGCTTCTATAACACTTCCAACCCCAAGCCAACACAACTCTCTGCCCAACACATATTTACGTCGAAATTCAAGGTCACGCGTATGCGTGAGTGACGTGCACGCGTAGATTGCCAAAATCACGAATGACGCGCACGCGTGGGGTACGCGTACGCGTGGGCTTGTTTGTGCAAAAGGCATCATTCTGGCGCCACTCCCGCGACACTCTCTGTTCATTTTTATTTTTCACGCACATGCATATGACGCGTTCGTGTCAGTGATGCTTGCGCGTCATGTGCTCCTCTTCTTTTTTTTTCAGTTCCTATTCTAAAATAGCTGCATGATCAGAAAATTAGTAAGAACTCAATAAAAATGAAATAAGAAAGAAAACTAATACTACAAAAAATAACTAAGAATGAAAAGGAACGACCATACCACGGTGGGTTGTCTCCCACCAAGCACTTTTTGTTAAAGTCCTTAAGTTGGACATGTGGTGAGCTCTTTGTCATGGTGGCTTGTGCTTGTACTGATCCAGGAATCTCCACCAATGTTTGTAATTCCAATGGCCACCGGGATTCCAAGCTAGGCGCATAACGCCTTCGAGCAAGTTGAAGTAAGTGACAAGGCCCCAAGAGGGTTGATTGTGGGAATGAATTTCAGGGTCCCAAACCTTGCTTTTACACCCGTCTTCTTGTGGATCACTATTATTCCCACCGGGTGGCAAGCAATATGAATTCTCACAGAGACATCCAAACAACCTTCTAGACCCATTCAATTGAGCTCTACACCAATTCTTGCAATTCAATTTGGAGCATGCAACCATATTGAACCTTGCTTGACAACGCTTGCCACTAACTATCTTCCTCTTACTCTTAATGCCACAAAGAGCTCTAAGTTGACTATCTATCTCCGGTAGCCCATATTCAAGTGGGAAGGTAAAGGTTAAGGATAGGAATTTTACCCACTTGAATGTTGTATTGGATGGTGATGGCTTTGGAAGAGGTCTTGCAAGCTCCACTCCCTTGTGTTCTTCTTTGAATTCTTCTACCTCTTTGTAAGCTTCCTCAATTTCAACCTCTTCCTCTTGGTAGCTTTCTTCTAATTAAATCCCTTCTTCATTGCTTACCAAGGGCATGGGAGGTTGTGCATCTTCCTCTTCTTCCATATGTGAGGGTGGAAAGTTCTCTAATTCACTGGATTATAAACTCCTTTGATTAGTTTCCTCACTTTCTTCCATAGGATCTTGCATTGTATCTCTTGGGAAGGAATTTGCTTGTTCCCCTTCCTGGTTTTTTATCATCGTCTGCACATAATTCTCTACATTTTTGACACTCGTCTTTATATCATGTAGGAATTCCTTCATGAGGAGCTCAAGATTTGATGGTATTTGAGATGAATAAGGAGATTGTGGCTCTTGATATAAATAAAAAGGAGATGATGGTTCTTGATATGAATAGGGAGATGGTGGCTCTTGGTATGGGTAGAAAGATGATGGTTCTTGACATGGATAGAAAGATGATGGTTCTTGATATGAATATTGAGATGGTGATTCTTGATATGAATATGGAGGTGGTGGCTCTTGATAGTTGGAACATGGAGCATTGAAGTCTCTTTGGTTTTGACCTTGCCAACCAAAATTTGGATAGCTCCTCCATCCACCATAATATGAATCACTACTCGGGTGTGAGTAGTAACCCATGTGATCTCTCTCCATTATTTTTTCTTAGCACAAAACACCAAACAGAATTAAACGCACCATGTGGTAAACAGGAAAGCAAGGAAGACAGAACAGAATTTTTTTTGAATTTTTTTTAGAGAAAAATTACTACGGGGACACCAAACATAATTTCAAAAATTAAGAGAAAAGAGAGAAAAAAAATTTAAATAAAATAAATCAAAATAAATATATATTTTTTTCGAAAAATTTTTAAAAATAGATTTTAATAAAATTAAAAATAAAATGCCTAATCTAAGCAATCAAACAACTAATAGTTGTTAATCACAGTCAATCCCCGGCAACAGCGCCAAAAACTTGGTGCGGTATTTTATAACCCACAAACTAACCGGCAAGTGCACCGGGTCGTACCAAGTAATACCTTACATGAGTAAGGGTCGACCCACGAGGATTGATGGATTAAGCAACAGTTATTGAGTGATAAGCTTAGTCTGGAAAACAAAAAATACTGTTTGAATGTTCAAAGAGCATTAAACAGTAAATTAAGAATTTTAGAAAGCAAGCAGCAATGAGTTGGGAATAAAATATGGAGAAAACAGTTAAGGCTTCAGAGTTATCTATTTTCCGGATTGATTTTTCTTATCAACTATTTTAATCATGTATGATTTAATTCATGGCAAACTATATGTGACTAGACCCTAATTCCTTAGACCTTCCTAGTCTCCTCTAAAATTCATTAACTGCCAATTCCTTGGTCAATTAAATCTAATTAGAAGGTGATGATCAAATTCCAGTTTATATGCCACAAGAATCCTAATTATCCAAAAATAAGGGGATTATATGTCACGTATCCCGTTAAATACAAACAATTAGAAATTCAGGAAAATATGTTTTCAAGCTGTTGTTCAAGTATAAAGCTTTTCCAAGTTATACAAGAACTCAATTAGAACATGGGTCATACTTCTGTTCCACCCAAATTCATAAAACAAAGAATGAAAATAATTATTGAAATATAAATCAAAACATGAATTAAATTAGAAAGAGCAAATAAAATCAATCCATACAAATAAACAGAGTTCCTAACCTTAATAGTGGAGGATTAGTTGCTCATGGAATGTAAGTTTGTATAGAATTCCCTAATGGAATCCCCCTAATGGAATCTCCATAGAAGAGAAGTCTCTCCTTTTTATAACTAATTCTAATTAATTTAAAATCTAATATCTAAAATTAAGATAATATCTTTTCCTATTTTAAAATCAAATTTGAATTTAAATCAGAATTAACTATGTACTCCGCGTCTTGTAACGTGGGGACCAGTTGGCTTCACTGGATCCGCGCCTAACTTGGGTGCTAAAATGGGGCCCATAAATCACGCCCAGCAGTTTCTGCATTTTCTGCACGTGGCGCATGTCATGCTTACGCGTCAGTCACGCGTACGCGTCGCTGGTCTTTTTCGCAAGTCACGTGGACGCGTCGGTCACGCGTACGCATCGCTGAGCAAATCTTCAATTCACGCGTACGCATCAGTCACGTGCACGCGTCGCCATGAATACCTCCAAATCACGCGTACGCGTTAGTCATGCGTACGTGTCGCTTCTCGCTGCCATCTCCTTTGATTCTTGTGCTGCAGAAACTCCATCAAATCCAGCTGAATGCTACCTAAAATAAACAAAAATTGTGAAAGACTCAAAGTAGCATCCATATTGGCTAAAAGATAATTAATTCTTTATTAAACTCAACAAATTAGATACAAGTTCACTAGGAAAAGATAGGAAAGATTCTCACGCATCTATGGATGAGGTTCAGCACTGATGGCAGAAGAAGTGCCGATTGATGCAACTACAGAATGAGCACAAATGTTTTTGCAGTTTTTAATTAAGATCTCCAATTTCTAACCAGTATGGCTTTGAACCATGTTGAAAATATTTTAAAGCTTAGAACAATTTTCAAATATGGTTTGAAACGTTTGGTTTAAATGATTTGATTTTGAAACTATGTCGGAACTCTTGGTTTAAATGATTTTTTTGTCTTTTCAAAAAGTTTTAACATTGATCTAGTTTAGATTGAACTTGTTTTGAAGGTTTTAAAATTTTTTATAAAAGCGGTCTTCAGTTTGAAGGAAAATTTATGTTCGGTGTAGTGGAGTAATTCGAGTTATTCGTGACGAATAACCAGAGTGATGCAGCGGAAGGCGAGAGGGAATATCGACACGGTAGAACTATGATGGACGATGTAACACCCTAACTACTAAAACTCACGCTTCCGGCTGCGCGACTCTGATAGCTCGGACATTACGATGACACTTATATTATTTAATACTAAAATATGAGCCTGTTTAAAACTTTAAACTGCAAAACCGTTCCCAAAAATACTTTCATTCACTTCTTTCAAATTCGTTTCCTTTACTTAGGCAAAACCAACTTCAACCCTCATGATAAATTCTAGAACGTTTCAACTGTTCAAAATTGTTTTACTCTTGCAAGAATTCAAAATTCAAAGAGTACTTAAAACCTTTCTCAAAACATTTCAAAATGAAACTTGTCAATAGACCCTTAGGTTCTTTTAAAGTCATTGAAACTCCTCTAATTGGAACCCTCAAGTCAAATTCAAAGGCATTGCACTTGTCAAATTTAAAACAGCTTTAAAATATAAGTTTCATCTAAATAACTTTCTCCTGAAAGAGATACAATGCCTTTCTTAAGAAGCAAGACTAAATCACAATTTCCTCTTTAATAATTCATTTCAAAAGCATGAATCATCATTTTTTTGATAATTCAAATAAAAGAGTAGAAGTCTTTAACTCATCATTTTTTTCCAAACAACATTTCAATAAAGACTCGGATTTTATAGAAATTTTGGTAGCATCTCCCCTAAAACTTGGACTTTGCCACCCGGTTTGGGTCCCAACAAAACCCTTCCACAATCCTTTTCGACACACCAAAATCCAAAATCAGTTCAAGGCAAGCCAAAATCCAACAATCATCTCAATTTCATATTTCAAAAAAACCGTTTCAAAATCAAATCATTATCAGCCGAATAAGCTCATTTCTAAAGCTTTAAAGAAACGGTTCAGAAACAATCATTTATCAAACCATATCATTTAAAGCAAACCAAGCTAAATTCAAGAGTGTATTCTATTTTTCACATTTTCAAGAAAATCAACTCAACTCAAATCCATTCCCAAGGGATTAAACTCGATATCAAAGCTTTAAAAGAATCAACTTCAAAAGCATTTTGTTTCACAATCCACACAGCAAACCAACCAAGAAACGTTCATAATCAATTGAGACAAATCAAACCATACATAAGGCCGATACAATTACCAAATACATATTTTTTTCACATCAGTACCCATATATAATAATTCCAACATACAAAATATAGTTTTTCGGAAAGCGCCCCTACCTCAAAACGCAAATTCCATAATCCAAATGCCTCATAAGTTCTTTTCGCCTCAACTCGAAATCAAAGGCAGCTTCAAAGCACAACCCCACACATCTTCGCAGCAGCATAAACAGCTCTAAATTACAACAAGTAACCTCAGTTACTAAACTCTAAGAACATTAATACCGTAAAGGCTTTAATACAAGTAGGGACACTAACGTAGGGTTTCAAAAACTGATATACTCACCGAATTAACAAAACAGAACAGCTGTAATTTTGAATTGACCCCGGCAACAGCTCTGGCGGCGGCCAAAGCTATGTTGGATCAACTAGAAAAAACCACGCAGCATCATAACCTTTTCGAAATCCAAAAAGGACAGAAATCACAAATTTAAAACCCTTACCGGAAAAGAGCGTTCTCTGGCGGCAGAGGTAGCCTCAGCTTCAACTACTCGCAACAGTAACAACAACCCTAACCATGACATGCCATAACTCGAACTCAGCCCACAACCAAGGAGAAGTTACTGAGCCAAGTGGCGGCATCCCCGGTGGTGTTTCTGGTGGCCACAAGACTGCTCCTGACAACCAGAACAGCGGCACGCCGCCTCCCTCTTTGACGGCGGCAGTTCCGACTGAGGCGGCGCCGGCGACACAAGCGTGGCTGGGCATGGTAGCTGAACCCCAACTCAGCCTCAGATTTCTCTGCCTCGCCTGTTCGGTATGATTGGATGGCCTTCTCCTCAACGGCATTGTGGCAGAGCAAATCAGATTGGCGACGGCAGAGGTCACGGCGCGTTCGACGGCGACGCGGGCAGGAGGTGCCGGCGACAGCGGTGGCTTCACCTTCTCCGCACGCGCTCCTCCTTCTCCATCGGTGGCTATGGCTCACGCTGTCTTCCGGTCGCGGTTCTGCCTCTGACGCTGCACAAAGATGATCGGCAAAGGTGACAATAGCAAGGGGCAATGGCGACTGCGACGGCGGTGAGCCCTGGCGTTGGCACCGCCCCTTCTTTCCTCTGGGCTCCTTGTTTCGCGACAAATAGGTAGAGGCGGCTGGGTGTTAGCGACGGCAACCCGTGGTGGTAGTGGCGCGACTGGCTCTCTCTCTCTCGATCTCCACCCTTGGATGTGCGACTGCGTTACCCTCTCTCCCCTCTCTTTTGGCAGACCCCCTTCCCCTGTTTCCCTTTCTATTTCTTTCTTTCTTTCATCTTTTCAGCCGTTGCTGCTGCTGGTTGTTAGGGAAGGGTTTTGGTGGCTGTTGGGTTAGAGGGAATGGGTAACCGGATTAGGGTTTTTAGGGTTAGGGGTAGTTTTGTACTTTTAAATAAAATAGGACCAATATGGTAATTAAAAATAGATTTTAACCCAACAATGATAAAGCATAAAAATACTATTTGCTCATCAATTTACAAATCATTTTCCATAAAATGTCCAAATCCAATAATCAGAAATAATATACTTAATTTCTCTATTTTCCAAAATAGCAGTATTAATATTTAAAATATTACTTATTTAATCCAAATCATATGAAATCTTTATTATTTCGCAACTACCAACTTTATAATTCAAATATAGAAAATAATCCAATAATTGTAGAATTGGATAATAATCATAACTCATCTCAAATTCAATAAATCAAAACTTGCCTTAATTGTCTTTAATAAAATAACTTTTGAAATTAAGGCTTTAAATAACCATATGATTTGAGACTTGATCATAAAAAGACTTTTCAAAGGTTCTGGGTCTTACATTCTACCCACCTTATAAAAGTTTTCGCCCTCAAAAATTGTTACAAAACGAACGAAATTTCATATCAATTCACCCTTGGACACATTTAAGGAAGAAGCAAAAATATCTCAAAATATAAACATATATACGATTTTCAAATACTTGGGTGGTCGTATACATAAAGATACAAAGGTAGGAGTGTGATTGCAAGGCAAACGTTACAAGATAGGCTCAATGCACAAGGTCACATAATCTCAAGACTTTACAAAAACTTGAGGTAACAAAATAGGGTGCGAACCAAGATAGGCGTTCACAAAACAAGGCGATAATCAATGTGACATAAAGGCTACCAAAATAGGTTGGTAATAAAACAATGGCTACAACGTTCGCCGACAAATCTCGTTCGTACTTCAGAACCTCAACTTCCCAACTCCACCAATCACTTTACAACCTCATAGCCGATCATGGGCCTAACACCCACAAGCTCGTTTGCAAGGGACAAAACACCCACAACTCATTATAACATTACACACTTACCGCCTCACCTTCCATATACACATATCATGTCTTAAAGAACTAACGCATCGCGTTACTACATCTACAAGTCGCACGTGATATCAAAACAATTCTCGAGTCTACTCAGAAAGATACCAGATTCAGAAAGGAAAGACACATGTCAAGAATAATACTCATAGATTTGGGAGAATGTATCCAATCCAGGTAAACAAAGACACTCAACCAATGAAGTTTGCTAGAAATAAATCAATTAACAACTTCAAAGATAACCCTTATATCAAAGAAATCCAACAGGACCAATAAGAATAAAATTCAGCGCATTATTTTGAAACAAATTCAAGCTGAGTCAAAGAAGAATGAGGTTTGCAATAGAGAAGATTTCAAACCCAAGACAAAGCTCACCGAACTCAAGAGCATGATTAAAAATACTTCTGAATGCATTATTCACAAAAGAGTTGAAAACTTGCGGAAAAATAATTTCGCAGCCTAAAAGAAAGTCAAGTAATAAACATTCTTCAAGAGAATAAGAAAAGCATAAACGTGGCTTTGTTGTAATATAACTTCATGTTGAAACAGATCATGTAGAATGTTAAAAACAAACTGTACACAGGTTTGGCCAAGAGCTCAAACATTCCCTCAAATATTTTAGAAAGATAGTTAGATGCACAACCTAACCAAAAGTAATTCATAAAACTCGGAGAAAAATCAATTGCTTGTTCAAAAGTTCTCAAAGCCCATATTCAAACAAGCGTGTACAACATTTATAGCAAGGAAGAAAGAAGAAGTTAAATTCTCTTTAGAAAAGAAATTCCGAGGTAAAAATTTGCTTACAATCTGGTAAGAAAACAAGTGGTGCGTTACAAACGAACAGGTTCCCATTATACAAGGAAACTTTTCAAACCTTCATTTAAAATAGCGCATGTCAACTTTAAAAAAATTTTGTCAAAAATTGAACAATGGTTTCAATTATAACCAAGCAACTGAAAAATAAGTTTGATTTGGAACTTCTTCACAGAGAATACAATCTGCTTTATAAAATTCAAAACAAGACTCCAAATGTATACTTGAAATCACCATCTCACAACAATATTCAAGAAGATTAGGACGTACTTGAAAAGGAGTCAAGTCATACGAGAAAGGATCATAAATCAAGATAGTTAAAACAAGATCCACTAGGCACGAGTCATCAAACACGCTTTCAATTGATCCAAAAGAATACAAAAGTCATAGGAAAAGAGAACTCAATCATTAGTAATTTTTTAAGGATAAATCTTTGACTAAAAACTCTTGTAAAGACAATGAGAAGGTAAACGATGCACTATTTTGAAATGAATCAAACCAACTCACATAAGAATGAGATTCACAAAATTGGAAAAACCAAGATCAATGGTAATACTCACAAGATGTAAGAGATTAGTTAAAAACAAGGTCAAGCATGACATTCATGGAGATGGAAGGCTTAAGGGAGACTTTAGTCCGTTCGTAAGAAGAAAGCCATGAGTCCAACATTTTCAAAAGAAACAGCAATGGCACAAACAATGGGGTATGCTAAATCAAACTCAATTAAAAAATAAATCAAGTGAAGTTTATCAAACGGAACTCAACCGGAGTAAGCGAAAAATCCTTTCTTTCCAGAATCTTGAAAAATACCCAAATACATAATCAAATAAAGATGTGCATTGGAACTGTAGTAAAATTAGTAGAAAAATCAAATTGTATTTAAAGTAAATGCAGTTCCGCAAACCAGAAAATGTATAGGCGAGATATTAGAAATAAATAGTTGTCAAACTGTATAATAAATCTTCAAGGTTCCACATATAGATAAGTGTATATCTAGTCAACAGCTATTTTTATAAAAATCTCAAAATTGGCTGTGATCACTATCCAATAAGAGAAAAACTGAATCAACAAGTTCTCTAAGAATGGACTCGGAATCCGGAGTTAAAATGCACAACGCAATAGGACAAGTTCAAAGCTATATCAAGAAATACATGAATCAAAAAGGACTCAAACAAAGAAAGAAAGATGCAACAAGGGTTTCAAACAAGAATATGCACTTTAAGATCAAACAAGGATGCATATGAATAGAGGAATAGAGTTGGAAAATCAAACCACCTTTGATGAGCGGATAATTTATACGCTTTTTGGCTTTGTTTTTAGGTAGTTTTTAGTATGATCTAACTACTTTTAGGGATGTTTTCGTTAGTTTTTATGTTAAATTCACATTTCTGGACTTTACTATGAGTTTGTGTGTTTTTCTGTGATTTCAGGTATTTTCTGGCTGAAATTGAGGGACCTGAGCAAAACTCTGATAGAAGGCTGACAAAGGACTGCTGATGTTGTTGGAATCTGACCTCCCTGCACTCGAAATTCTGGAGCTACAAAACTTCAAATAGCACGCTCTCAATGGCGTTGGAAAGTAGACATCCAGAGCTTTCCAAAAATATATAATAGTCTATACTTTATTCGTAATTAGACGATGTAAACTGGCGCTCAACGCCAGTTCCATGCTGCATTCTGGAGTCAAACGCCAGAAACACGTCACGAACCAGAGTTGAACGCCCAAAACACGTTACAACTTGGCATTCAACTCCAAGAGAAGCCTCTGAACGTGTAAAGCTCAAGCTCAGCCCAAGCACACACCAAGTGGGCCCCGAAAGTGGATTTCTGCATTAATTACTTATTTCTGTAAACCCTAGAAGCTAGTTTAGTATAAATAGAACTTTTTACTATTGTACTAGTGTCTAGTCTTTTGACCACATCTTTAGACGTTTAGTTCTTAGACTTTGGGGGCTGGCCATTCAACCATGTTTGGACCATCACTTATGTATTTTCAACGGTGGAGTTTCTACACAGCATAGATTAAGGGTGTGGAGCTCTGCTGTACCTCGAGTTTCAATGCAATTACTACTATTTTCTATTCAATTCAGTTTATTCCTGTTCTAAGATATTCGTTGCACTTCATCATGATGAATGTGATGATCCGTGACACTCATCATCATTCTCACCTATGAACGCGTGACTGACAACCACTTCCGTTCTACCTTAGACCAAACGCATATCTCTTGGATTCCTTAATCAGAATCTTCGTGGTATAAGCTATAATTGTTGGCAGCATTCATGAGAATTCGGAAAGTCTAAACCTTGTCTGTGGTATTCCGAGTAGGATTCAGGGATTGAATGGCTGTGACGAGCTTCAAACTCGCGATTGTTGGGCGTGATGACAAACGCAAAAGAATCAATGGATTCTATTCCGACATGATCGAGAACCGACATATGATTAGCCGTGCTGTGACAAGAGCATTTGGACCTTTTTCACTGAGAGGATGGGATGTAGCCATTGACAACGGTGATGCCCTACATACAGCTTGCTATGGAAAGGAGTAAGAAGGATTGAAGGAAGTCAGTAGGAAAGTAGAGATCCAACAGGGACAAAGCATCTCCATACACTTGTCTAAAATTCTCACCAATGATTTACATAAGTACTTCTATCTTTATTTCTGTTTATTTATTATTATTATTCGAAAATTCCATAACCATTTATTATCCGCCTAACTGAGATTTACAAGATGACCATAGCTTGCTTCATACCAACAATTTCCGTGGGATCGACCTTTACTCACGTAAGGTTTATTACTTGGACGACTCAGTGCACTTGCTGGTTAGTTATGCGAAGTTGTGAAGAAAGTGCTGAGTTAGTAGATGCGTATACCAAGTTGAATGCCATTATTAGAGATCACAATTTCGTGGACCAAGTTTTTGGTGCTGTTGCCGGGGATTGTTCGAGTTTGGACAACTGACGGTTCATCTTGTTGCTCAGATTAGATAATTTTCTTTTCAAAATTTTTTCAAAAATCTTTCAAAAAAATTTTTTTTCTTTGTTTTCGTTTTTCAAAAAAAATAATTTTTGAAAAAAAATATATACAAAAAAATTTAATAAAATCATAAAAATAAAAATATTTTGTGTTTCTTGTTTGAGTCTAGTGTCAATTTTTAAGTTTGGTGTCAATTGCATGTTTTAAAAACTTTGGCATTTTTCGAAAATTCATGCATGTGTTCTTCATGATCTTCAAGTTGTTCTTGGTATGTCTTCTTGTTTGATCTTTAATTTTTCTTTTTTGTGTCTTTTGTTATTTTTCATATGCATTTTTGCATTCATAGTGTCTAAGCATGAAAAATTTCTAAGTTTGGTGTCTTGCATGTTTTCTTTTCTTGAAAATTTTTCAAAAATAAGTCTTGATGTTCATCTTGATCTTCAAAGTGTTCTTGATGTTCATCTTGACATTCATAGTGTTCTTGCATGCATTATATGTTTTGATCTTGCATCTTCATGTTTTGAGTCATTTTTTTATGTTTTTCTCTCTCCTCATTAAAAATTCAAAAACAAAAAATATCTTTTCCTTAATTCTCTCATAAATTTCGAAAATTTGAGTTGACTTAGTCAAATTTTTTTTTTAAAATAAGTTGTTTCTTATAAGTCAAGATAATTTTTCAATTTTAAATATATCTTATCTTTTCAAAAACTTTTGCAAAAATCAATTCTTTTTCATTTTTTTAAGATTTTTGAAAATTTGAAAACATTTTTTAAAATTTTTTTCTTAATTTTATTTCAAATTTTCGAAACTTCACTAACAATTAATGTGATTAATTCAAAAATTTGAAGTTTGTTACTTTCTTGTTAAGAAAGTTCAATCTTTAAATTCTAGAATCATATCTTTTAGTTTCTTGTTAGTCAAGTAATTTATTTTAAATTTTAAAATTCAAATCTTTTTCAACTATATCTTTGCAAATAATATCTTTTTCAAAAAAAATTTGATTTTAAAATATCTTTTCTAACTTCTTATCTTTTCAAAATTGAATTTCAAATCTTTTTCAACTAACTCATTGACTTTTTGTTTGTTTCTTATCTTTTTCAAAACCACCTAACTACTTTTCTCTTTCTAATTTTCGAAAATTCCTCACCCCTTTTCAAAATTCTTTTTAATTAATTAATTGTTTCAATTTTTAATTTTAATTTTATTCCTTCTCTTAATTTTCGAAAATCACTAACTCTTTTTCAAAATTAATTTTTGAATTTCTCCCTCTCTCATCTTATTCTTTTTATTTATTTATTTATTTATTTACTAACACTTCTTTTCATCTCAAGAATTCGAACTCTATCTTCACCTTGTGTTTGGATTCTTGCCTTTTCCTTCTTCTATTCTTTTCTTCTTCTACTAATATAAAGGAATCTCTCTATTGTGGTAAAGAGGATCCCTATTATTATTTTCTGTTCCCTTCTTTTTCATATGAGCAGGAGCAAGGACAAGAACATTCTTGTTGAAGCAGATCCTAAACTTGAAAGGACTCTGAAGAGGAAACTAAGAGAAGCTAAATTACAACAATCTAGAGACAATCTTATAGAAATTTTCGAAAAAGAAGATGACATGGCAGCCGAAAATAATAATGCAAGGAGGATGCTTGGTGATTATACTACACCTACTTCCAAGTTTGATGGAAGAAGCATCTCAATCCCTACCATTGGAGCAAACAATTTTGAGCTGAAACCTCAACTAGTTGCTCTAATGCAACAGAACTGCAAGTTTCATGGACTTCCATCAGAAGATCCCTACTAGTTTTTAACTGAGTTCTTGCAGATCTGTGAGACTGTTAAGACTAATGGAGTGGATCTTGAAGTCTATAGGATCATGATTTTCCCTTTTGCTGTAAGAGACAGAGCTAGAACATGGTTGGATTCACAACCTAAGGATAGCCTGGACTCATGGGATAAGCTGGTCGCGGCCTTCTTGGCTAAGTTCTTTCCTCCTCAAAAGCTGAGCAAGCTTAGAGTGGATGTTCAGACCTTCAAACAAAAAGATGGTGAATCCCTCTATGAAGCTTGGGAAAGATACAAGCAGATGACAAAAAGGTGTCCTTCTGACATGATTTCGGAGTGGACCATTTTGGATATATTCTATTATGGTCTATCTGAGTTCTCTAAGATGTCACTGGACCATTCTACAGGTGGATCCATTCACCTAAAGAAACACGTTACAAACCAGAGTTAAACGCCAAAAACACGTTATAACTAGGAAGTTAAACGCCAAAAACACGTTACAATCCAACATAGTCCCAGATGCAAACACAAATAGGAAGTTCAAGCACAAACAAACAATTACAGCAAGTAGAACAATTAGCAGTTAATCACAAATAGTCACAAAGATAAACCAAGTACAATATGCACACCCAAACAATGTCACATAGATGCATATGATGCATGCCTGTTCCTAGTGGCTGATGATATCATCTGTCGGTTATAGAGCCAACCCGACAAGTCCTGGTAGCTAACCATTGGACCGTTCCTCTGTCGTGCATCCCCAACTCGAGTTATACTCATCATAAACATGATCATAATCATGATCCATATCCATCACCCTCACTGGTGAATATTTACGGGGGCGAGTTCATCCGGGACTTTCACAGTGCCCGACCACACTTACGACATAGGGTCAGTAGAGTCTTAAGTCTTAACCTGGAGCACGTGGTGGCTAGCCACTGCTTTCTCCCACGTAACTCGTGCCTCTGATAGTGGAAGTGCAAATCACAATTATCAATAATTCAGCATATACATGCATTAATTCTCATCCATAGATCAACATCCATCTCAGCCATCTAGCTCACGGTTCAGTCCAGAACCAGCCAATATTCATATCATACAAGCCATTCTGGCTCACGGTTCAATCCAGAACCAGCCAATATTCATATCATACACAGCCATTCCGGCTCACGGTTCAATCCAGAACCAGCCAATATTCATAATCATACACATCCATTCCGGCTCACGGTTTAATCCAAAACCAGCCAATATTTATAATCATACACAGCCATTCCGGCCCATAACAAAACAGCACTTCCACCATTCAACATCATTAAATTCATAAAATCGGCATTTTAGCCATAAATCACTTTTTCTCAATGCATTTCACTTTGAAATCAAGTTTCAACTCTTTTCAGCCTTAGCTTTAAAGATCTAATTTCTCAAATCATCTCAGGCTTATAAGCCAAATTCACTCAAAGTGAGTTCCCTTTTTAAAACAAAGCCGCTCTCGCCATCCTCTTTCCAAAACTTCCAAAACCATGAAAAGTTAAAGATTCATTTTGGGAACATTCAAAATCACCCATCCCACAATGGGATTTTATAACAAAGTTTCTCGGCAGAGTCTCAAGTCTTTAGGAGAGAATAACATAACTCATTTAGCCAAGTTCATTTAAATTCATTAAAAACCTTGGCTTCCTGATTTGAGTAATAAAATAGGATCTAAGCCAAACCGAGTCACGTAATCATTCACTTCTTTCAAATCCGTTTCCTTTACTTAGGCAAAACCAACTTTAACCCCCATGATAAATTCTAGAATGTTTCAACTGTTTAAAATTATTTTAGTCTTGCAAGAATTCAGAATTCAAAGAGTACTTAAAACCTTTCTCAAAACATTTCAAAATGAAACTTGTCAATAGACACTCAGGTTCTTTTAAAGTCATTGAAACTCCTCTAATTGAAACCCTCAAGTCAAATTCAAAGGCATTGCCCTTGTCACAATTAAAATAGCTTTAAAACATAAGTTTCATCTAAATAACTTTCTCCTGAAAGAGATACAATGCCTTTCTTAAGAAGCAAGACTAAATCATAATTTCCTCTTTAGTAATTCATTTCAAAAGCATGAATCATCCTTTTCTTGATAATTCAAATAAAAGAGTAGAAGTCTTTAACTCATTATTTTTTTTCAAACAACATTTCAATAAAGACTCGGATTTTATAGAAATTTCGGTAGCATCTCCCCTAAAACTTGGACTTTGCCACCCGGTTCGGGTCCCAACAAAACCCTTCCACAATCCTTTTCAACAGCCCAAAATCCAAAATCAGTTCAAGGCAAGCCAAAATCCAACAATCATCTCAATTCCATATTTCAAGAAAACCGTTTCAAAATCAAATCATTATCAGCCGAATAAGCTCATTTCTAAAGCTTTAAAGAAACGGTTTAGCAACAATCATTTATCAAACCATATCATTTAAAGCAAACCAGGCTGAATTCAAGAGTGTATTCTATTTTTCACATTCTCAAGAAAATCAACTCAACTCAAATCAATTCCCAACGGATTAAACTCTCTATTAAAGCTTTAAAAGAATCAACTTCAAAAGCATTTCGTTTCACAAACCACACAGTAAACCAACCAACAAACGTTCATAATCAATCGAGACAAATCAAACCATACATAAGGCCGATACAATCACCAAATACACATTTTCTCACATCAATACCCATATGTAATAATTCGAATACACAAAATATAGTTTTTTGAAAAGTGCCCCTACCTCAAAACGCAAATTCCATAATCCAAACGCCTCATAAGTTCTTTTCGCTTCAACTCGAAATCAAAGGCAGCTTCAAAGCACAACCCCACACATTTTCGCAACAGCATAAACAGCTCTAAATTACAACAAACAACCTCAGTTACTAAACTCTAAGAACATTAATATCGTAAAGGCTTTAATAGACGTAGGGACACTAACGCAGGGTTTCAAAAACTGATATACTCACCGAATTAACAAAACAGAACAGCTGCGATTTTGAACCGGCCCTGGCAACAGCTCTGGCGGCGGCCAGAAGCTCTGTTGGATTAACTAGCAAAAACCGCACAGCATCATAACCTTTTCAAAATCCAAAAAGGACAGAAATCACAAATTTAAAACCCTTACCGGCAGAGCGTTCTCCGGCGACAGAGGCAGCCTCAGCTTCAACTACTCACAACAGCAACAACAACCTTAATCGTGACATGCCATAACTCAAACTCAACCCACAACCAAGGAGAAGTTACTGAGTCAAGCGGCGGCATCCCTGGCGGTGTTTCTGATGGCCACAAGACTGCTCCTGACGACTAGAACAGTGGCACGACACCTCCCTCTTTGACGGCGGTAGTTTCGACTGTGGCGGCACCGGTAACGCAAGCGCGACTGGGCACGGTGGCTGAACCCCAGCTCAGCCTCAGATCTCTCTGCCTAGCCTGTTCGATGTGACTGGACGGCCATCTCCTCAACGGCACTGCGGCAAAGCAAATCAGATTGGCGATGGCAGAGGTCA
Organism: Arachis hypogaea; assembly: GCF_003086295.3. NCBI lineage: Eukaryota > Viridiplantae > Streptophyta > Magnoliopsida > Fabales > Fabaceae > Arachis > Arachis hypogaea. The sequence continues at coordinate 72,652,916 of NC_092045.1, read as the reverse complement.
CGGCGCGTTCGACGACGACGCAGGCTGGAGGTGCCGGCGGCAGCGGTGGATTCACCTTCTCCCCGCGCACTCCTCCTTCTCCATCAGTAGCTATAGCTCGCGCTCTCTTCTGGTCGCAGTTCTGCCTCTGACGCTATGCAAAGGTGATCGGCGAAGGTGACAATAGCAAAGGGCAACAGCGAATGTGACGGCGGTGTGCCCTGGTGGTGGCGCCGCCCCTTTCTTTCCTCTGGGCTCCTTGTTTCGCGACAAAAAAGGTAGAGACGGCTGGGTGTTAGCGACGCCAACCCGTGGTGGCAGTGGCGTGGCTTGCTCTCTCTCTCTCTCTATCTCCACCCTTGGGCGTGCGACTGCGTTCCCCTCTCTCTCCTCTCTTCCGGCGGACCCCCTTCCCCTGTTTTCCTTTCTATTTCTTTCTTTCTTTCATCTTTGCAGCCGTTGCTGCTACTGGTTGTTAGGGAAGGGTTTTGGTGGCTGTTGGGTTTGAGGGAATGGGTAACCGGGTTAGGATTTTTAGGGTTAGGGGTAGTTTCGCACTTTCAAATAAAATAGGACCAATATAGTAATTAAAAATAGATTTTAAGCCAACAATGAAAAAGCATAAAAATACTATTGGCTCATCAATTTACAAATTATTTTTGATAAAATGTCCAAATCCAATAATCAGAAATAATATACTTAATTTTTTTATTTTCCAAAATAGCAGTATTAATATTTAAAATATTACTTATTTAATCTAAATCATATGAAATCTTTATTATTTCGCAGCTACCAACTTTATAATTCAAATATAGAAAATAATCCAATAATTGTAGAATTGGAAAACAATTATAACTCATCTCAAATTCAGTAAATCAAAACTTGCCTTAATTATCTTTAATAAAATAACTTTTGAAATTAAGGCTATAAATAATCATATGATTTGAGACTTGAACATAAAAAGACTTTTCAAAGGTTCTGGGTCTTACAGACGAGATGCTTTGACAACTTGATTATGTTGACGACGTTAGTAGTAGAACGCTTCGCGGAGAAAATATCGTGCGATTTGAATGTTTGAGGGCGAAAATTTTATTAGGAGGGGAGAATGTAAGACCCGTGATTAAACCGACTATTTAGATAATATAAAATGATAATTTAATTGTCCAAAATAGGTTCAAAAATATAAAAATATTCTTTTTAAAGTGAAAAGGTGAAATTTGAATTAAATGAATTTTTCTGAGTTGGAAAATGTATCTTTTGCGAAAGATTTTTGTAAAAACATGTACCGGTGCTTAAGCTGGCAGTACCGGCTCTAGTCTGTCCGGTCCCGTGTTTTGAGAAAAATAAGATTTTGAAAATTGATTTATTGTTTTGAAAGGACAAAAATAATTTAAAATTAAAAACCGGATGCTAATTTTAAAAGTTTTGACCCAAAGTGGGCCAAATGGACCTAAAATGCTAACGGGTTGGACCGGGCCCAAACTGGGCCCAATACCCACATATATATGCTCATTAATTGAGCTTTTAGTTCATTTTCATCGTCAAAGAGAGAGAGAAACGCGGATTAAGAGAAAAGGGAGAAGAAAAAGGGTGTCACTATTTATTGTCACTTTCCGAGAGCCATAACTTGAGCTACGGTGCTCCGATTGACGAGTCATTTACGGCTACACGAAGCTCTCATCGAGATCTTCATTTTTAGATAAGATTTGTTGGTAAAAAATCGAAACTCAAGCCCTATTTTTCATCCCTAATAATTCTGCATTTTTGGGTTTGATTTTTGAGTAAATTTTGTGATTTTGATTGTTTATGTGATCTCTAATAGCGGATAATTGTTAGGTTTACCCCTAATCTCATTGGGTAAGGTAAGGTCTCACTAAATCCTTGTGTTTCGTTATTTTCGTAAACCCTAAGATTAATGTTGGTATGTTATATGTGTATGGCTTGATAGTTGGTGAGTTTTGGAAGTAGTGTTGGTGCTTGAGGCTTGTTGATCTTGTTGGAATCAAGCTTTTGGTGTTTTGCGCATATTGAAAATCGGCCAAGGTATGGTTTCGGTTCTCTTTATGTAATATGTAATGTTTTTAGACACTTAGACTAGTTGAATTTAAGATATGATTGAATTAAATAAATGGTGGATTGGATTATGTTTATGGCATGTGAATTGTGATGAAGATTTTATGAGTTGTGTATGTTAGAGTTTGATTATGATATTAATGAGAAAATTGATGATTGGTATTGTTGATGGGAATGGATAGAAGTTGTAGTAGTGTTGTGTAGAAGGAATTGGAATAATAATGATGATGACTATATAATTTGATGATGAATGATGATAATTGGGTATATGGCTTGTATATGGAATAATATTATTGTCATTGGGGTTATAGAATGAATTGAGGAATGGAATTGTTTTGGGTACTGTTACCATGCTGAGAACCTCCGGCTCTCATACTATATCTTGTTGATTTTTAGATGCAGGTCATAATTCACCTTGGTGAAATTGCGGACATGGTGACAGAGTGGAGTATGGTTTCTTCCTTGTTTATTTCTGTTTTATTTTGTTGTAGTACTTTTTCTCACCTTTTTATTTTAGACTTTATAGCCTTGGAGGCTTGATTTCAGAGATAAGTTGTATAAGCTATTGTACACTTTTAAAACTTTTTGTATTTCAGTTTGGCTAGCCAGTCTAAACTCCGCAGGTTGTGACTAGTTCTCTTTTTGTATATCATACTTATATATATATATATATATATATATATATATATATATATATATATATCTTATTTATTTTAATTATTACCTTGTGTATCCTGTAACTATCTAGAAGGTTTTATATATATTATGTCTTGTTATGTCCGTGCCTATGCGTTTTAGTTATCATGTGTGAACCCTTCGCGTTTCGTAATTTTTCTTTAAGCGACTTTGAGCTTTATTCCTTCATCGGGCTTCTAGTTATATAAATTTTTGGACATATATTATATATTAAAAGATTTAGGACTGTCGTGGAACTTCGTTATCCTTCGCTTTACGGCTAGAGGTAACGCTTAGGGTAACGGGGTGTTACAGTGACACTCTCTGGAACGCACAAGATGGCGACGCTCTCCGTAACGCACAAGACGGCGAGGCTCTTTGACGCAATGACGTTCTCATCGGTTGGGTGAGGCGCGGGCGAAAGCTGTGGTGAGCTTAGCAGGGCGTTGTGGAGGAAGCTTTGTCTTCTTTACCGGAAAGAAGAGGCGATATTGAAAAAAAGAGAGGGAGATACAAACACAGAGAAGGAATATGAAGGTTTTGGGTGAAATACCCAGCAAACTAAAGAATTAAGTGAGTTTTTTTAGTATTTTTTAGATTTTTTAATTTTTTTTATGAATGTTTGATTAGAGTTGATGGAGAGATAAATAATTTTGTTAAATGTGTTTTTGTTTTTATTTTTTAGATTATTTAAATTTTAAAACGGTAAAATTAAATAATTCGATTAATTTAAAAGAGTAACTTTTGTCTAACATATAAAAAAGAATATTTAAGTCTTTTAAAAAATTAAATAAAAAATAATTTTTATTTTTATTAAATTATAAGGATATTTTAGTAAAATTAATGATATGATATATATTTTTTGAAAAAAATCTAATGCTGACGTGAAAAATAAATTTCACATGACTTGTTATTATTTATCCATAATTTAAATATATCGGTACGTATAAATTTATTATCGTACTGAAGCAGACACCTTATAATTAGGTTAGGTCTTTTTACATACATGTGTTATAAGCATATTAGGTATGAATATGTAATAAATTTGGGTTAAAATAAAAAAATAAGCTACTTATTTATTTGGATAAAAAATCTAAATAAACTAAGGAGTCACCAATATTATACAATAGTTTCAAATCAAAAAACGTTACGTGTATGTCTTTAGGGACGGATCTAGAAATCTAAGAGTGAGATCGAAAATTAAAATCTTGTATAATCAAATATAATATAATGTTATATATTTGATAATAGATATAGTTATAATTAAGTTTTTAGTTAAAAAATTAATAAATACTTGTCAAATAAAAGAATTATCTCAATGTTTATAATTTTTTTATAATTTTTTTATAATTTTATATTTAATAAAATATAAAATTATCTATTTTTAAATATTTTATTAATTAATTTACTTTAATTTATTAAGTATTTATGTGACAGTGAATTATATTTTTATGTTTCATATTATTAAAAAAATATGACATAAAATAATATAAATTAATTACATAAACAATTTTATTATGTGAATTTAAAATATATTAAAGTATTTTTATATAATAATAGAGATAAAAATTAATAAAAAAATAATAAAACAAATAGCTAAATAAAATTAAAAAAATAATATTATTATAAATAGTATTAAAGTATTTTTTATATGATTCTAGATGTTAAAATCAATTTTAAAAAAACATAAAAATAATTCTAAATCAAATAAAAAATACAAATAATATAAATACGTGTAAAGAAATTTGAACCCTAATACATAAAGAATACCAACTCTTTTTATCATTATATTATTATTTAAGTTTTACTCTATATAACGTATCTATTATAGTAATATATGAGTTTAAAATAAATTTGTTGGGTGGGCCAAAGCCACTACATATTTATCCCCTTAAATCCGTCTCTATATGTTTTTAAGCATAAATTTATGTAAATTGAATTGACTAAATTTGATTTAGCTTCTCTGGTATTAAATCGAATCAGTTTGATTCGAATTAGTAAGAATAAAGGTAAATCGAAATGAGTAGCTTTGATTTATGAATAAATGCATTTCTATCCATGTAAATCGAATTAGGTTCTTTTGATTTATTCTATAGATTTGGTCATTGGTCAATCGAATGAGAAGGCTTCGATTTACATACAAAGGCATGAAGACATAAATCAAATTCACTGACTATCTTATTATATACTTACGTGTATATATAATTATATGAGTATTTTATTTAAAATAAATGCAAAATAATTTAAATTTCATAAAATACTCTTCGTCCATTTTTTTTAATTTATCTTTCATAAATATTTTAAAAAAGTCTCATGAATATTTTGTTAATTCATTTTTTTTAAACTGCTTTGTATGAAATAAAATAATTGTTTTAATTTTTAAATTATTAATTATATAAAAAATATTATATTTAAAATTTGAGTACATAAATATTTATATTTAAATTTAATCATATTTTTTCTTTTTAAATAATTTTGTAATGGATAATATTTTTTTTATTATTTTATGTTTTCTTGTGTGCTTGCTATAAAAAAATTTAAATTTTTTATTTGTAATAACAGTAACAATTTAATGAAATGTTAAGTTATGAAAATTTTTTAAATAAAATTTTTGAAATAAGATCAAAGATAAATTTTTAACATCTTATATAATTATATATATTAAAAAAGAGATTGTTTTATTCAAATATAATAACTCATAATTTTAGTTCTATGAAAACATCATTATACAAGGCTGATGCCAGGGCATTTTGGCCAGTTTCACTGACCTTTTCTTTACTATTTTTAGGTATTATCATACATTTTCTTAGGAAATAAGTTAGTTTTGGGCAGATATTCACTCAGACCTTGATTCAAGCATACATTGTGCATTTTATATTATTTCATGAGGATTTTGCATGATTTTAATGACAAAATTGTATATTGCATTACCCATGACGTGGACTAGAACTTTGATGCACTCCATTGCTTGATTTCAGGACCAAAGGAAGCAAGGAATGGGAGGTAACTTGCAAAGTTAAGGAGAAAAGTGATTGCCAAAAACACTCTCAAAAGCCATCAATGCCCACGTTAAAGAGTCACGTTAACTAAGTTAACGTGAACTCTAACATGGAGAAGAGAAGTTAAGCCAACGTTGGTGACACTTAACATTGTCACTAACGTTGGCAATTGCTCACAAATGGCCACGTTAGAAACCTAGTTAACATGGCCTCTAACGTTAAAGGGGGAAGAGAAACCAACGTTAGTGACACTCAACATTGTCACTAACGTTGGCCTAAGGTGCAAAGAGCCACGTTAACTTGGTTAACGTGGGAGCTAACGTAAGAGATGGAGAGTTGTCGACAACGTTAGTGACACTCAACATTGTCACTAACGTTGGAGCAACCACACAACCCCCAAGAGCCACGTTAACCTCCACGTTAACTTGGTTAACGTGGAAGCTAACGATGAGGAATGAAGAATGAGCCAACGTTAGTGACACTCAACATTGTCACTAACGTTGGGATGGCTAAGAATGGCCACGTTAGAAGCCACGTTAACCCAATTAACGTGGATTCTAACGTGAGACCTAGGGGCACACTTGAACGTTAGTGACAATGTTGAGTGTCACTAACGTTCTCGAAGGTTGGCAAAAGCCACGTTAGAAGCCACGTTAACCTAGTTAACGTGAGCTTTAACGTGAAGCAAGAAGGGGCACACTTGAACGTTAGTGACAATGTTGAGTGTCACTAACATTCTCGAAGGCTAACAAGGCAACGTTAAAAGCCACGTTAACCCAGTTAACGTGGGCTTTAACGTGAGGCAAAGGGGTGCATGGCAACGTTAGTGACAATGTTAAGTGTCACTAACGTTCTCGAACTTGTATTTTTACTAAATGTTAAACACCCCTAACGTCTTGAGCTAAAGTCTCTGCCCACTTCACACTTTCTCTCTGCAAGTAAGCCAAGCCCAATTGAAGAAAGGAACTGCTTCAAGCTCAAAGATCCAGAGGCCCAAGACTTGAAGAGCTAACTAGAAGCTGAGAAGAGTAGTATATATAGGAGTAGTTTTGAAATAGAGAGGGAGCTTTTGGGAGGAGCTAGGAAAGAGAACTACTCTTTGTATTTACTTTCTTTGAAATTCTAGCTTTATCATGTATTCTCCATCTTTGATTTTGATTTCTAGAGCTATGAACAATTAAACCCCTTTCATTGGGTTAGGGAGCTCTGTTGTAATTTGATGGATCAATACTAATTTTCTTATTCTTCTTCTATCTTTCCTTTTGATTTTACTTGAAAGCCTTCGATCTTCATCCAATTGGATAGTGATCTTGGAAAAGAAGCTATTCAAACATGGATCTCTTCGGATCCTTGAAAGAGGAATGAAGAGATTAGCTAGAAATGCTTTCTCATGCTGGACCAAATTGAGTGTGGATGGGTATGTGGCTATAACCCTCTAAGCATTTGATTTGGGAAGTGCATGTGGTATAATCAGTGACCACACTTCATCTCTTCTCATGAGCAATTGACCAAGGAATTGGCTATTGATCAAGATTTGAGAGATTGAATTGCAAGAAATTGTGATTCAATCACTTAAGATTGCCAAGGAGATCAATGAGTGCATTGATTGAGGAAGAGATGAAAATGAAATTGATCCGGAGAATGCAACATCTCCTAAACCCAATGAACTCCCCATTTCTGATCTTACCCATTCTCTTTATTTTCTGCAATTTACTTTTATGAGCAATTCTCCCATTCCCATTTACAATTCTGCTATTTACTTTCAGTCATTTACTTTCTCGCCATTTTAATTTCTGCAATTATCAACTCTATTCATGGATTCGCTCAACTAGATCATTCCTCTAATTAAAGTTGCTCGATCAATCAATCCCTGTGGGATTCAACCTCACTCTATTGTGAGTTTTTACTTGACGACAAATTCGGTACACTTGCCGAATGGGAATTTGTTGAGAGACAAGTTTTACCCCGATCAAGTTTATGGCGCCGTTGCCGGGGATTGATTGTGCATCGACAATGATTACATTAGAGGATCACTAGATTGAGCATTTGTATTTTGTTTGATTTAATTTTCTGTTTGGTTAATTTGCTTTCCGTCTTAGTTTAAGTCTTCCCCTCCCCTGTTTCTTAGTTTTTTGATGAGCGGATAATTTGTACGCTTTTTGGCATTGTTTTTAGTATGTTTTTAGTAGTTTGAGTTGAGTTTTTAGTACATTTTTATTAGTTTTTAGTTAAAATTCACTTTTCTGGACTTTACTATGAGTTTGTGTGTTTTTCTGTGATTTCAGGTATTTTCTGGCTGAAATTGAGGGACCTGAGCAAAAATCTGATTCAGAGACTGAAAAGGACTGCAGATGCTGTTGGATTCTGATCCCCCTGCACTCGAAGTGGATTTTCTGGAGCTACAGAAGCCCAATTGGCGCGCTCTCAACGGCGTTGGAAAGTAGACATCCTGGGCTTTCCAGCAATATATGATAGTCCATACTTTGCCCAAGATTTGATGGCCCAAACCGGCGTTCAAAGTCACCCTCAGAAATTCCAGCGTTAAACGCCGGAACTGGCACCTAAATGGGAGTTAAACGCCCAAACTGGCATAAAAGCTGGCGTTTAACTCCAAGAAGAGTCTCTACACGAAAATGCTTCATTGCTCAGCCCAAGCACACACCAAGTGGGCCCGGAAGTGGATTTTTATGTCATTTACTCATCTCTGTACACCCTAGGCTACTAATTCTCTATATATAGGACCTTTTACTATTGTATTATCATCTTGGTTCTTCTGGTTCCCTCTCTGGGACCGAAACCAATGATCACTTTTGTTCTTATGTATTTTCAACGGTGGAGTTTCTACACACCATAGATTAAGGTGTGGAGCTCTGCTGTACCTCGAGTATTAATGCAATTACTATTGTTCTTCTATTCAATTCCGCTTGTTCTTGTTCTAAGATATCACTTGTTCTTCAACTTGATGAATGTGATGATCCGTGACACTCATCATCATTCTCACCCATGAACAAAGTGACTGACAACCACTCTTGTTCTACAAGCATAAGAGGCTCTAGTGAATATCTCTTGGATTCTTTAACCGGAATCTTCGTGGTATAGGCGAGAATTGATGGCAGCATTCAAGAGAATCCGGAAGGTCTAACCTTGTCTGTGGTATTCTGAGTAGGATTCAATGATTGAATGACTGTGACGTGCTTCAAACTCCTGAGGGCGGGGCGTTAGTGACAGACGCAAAAGAATCACTGGATTCTATTCCGGCCTGATTGAGAACCGACAGATGAATTCCGCTATGCTGTGACAGAGCATATGCAATCGCTTTCACTGAGAGGATGGGAGGTAGCCACTGACAACGGTGAAACCCTTGCTTAAGCTTGCCATGGAAAGGAGTAAGAAGGATTGGATGAAGACAGTAGGAAAGCAGAGAGACGGAAGGGAAGGCATCTTCATGCGCTTATCTGAAGTTCCTACCAATGAATTACATAAGTATCACTATCTTTACCTTTATGTTATTTTCGTTCATCACCATATACATTTGAGTTTGCCTGACTAAGATTTACAAGATGACCATAGCTTGCTTCAATACTAACAATCTCCGTGGGATCGACCCTTACTCGCGTAAGGTTTATTACTTGGACGACCCAGTGCACTTGCTGGTTAGTTGTGCGAAGTTGTGTAATGCCATGGTATTGAGCCACCAAGTTTTTGGGGTTCATGACCGGGGATTATGAGAGTTGTGAAAAAGTATTGTTCACAATTTCGCGCACCAAGTTTTTGGCGCCGTTGCCGGGGATTGTTCTAGTTTTGAGCAAGCTTTTGGTAACATCAGTGCCAAGATCCGGCAACAACATCAAGTTTTTGGTGTTATTGCCGGGGATTGTTCTAGTTTGGACAACTGACGGTTCATCTTGTTGCTTAGATTAGGTATTTTTTTTTCTTCAGAGTTCTTAAGAATGAATTCTAGTGTTTCAATGTGATGTTCTTATCATCACCAAAGCTGATTGATCCTCATCAATTTAGCTCTTGAATGCAATGTCCTGCTGAAGCTTGGTCGGCCATGTCTAATTTCTTTAGACTAAAGCTTTAGACTAACATTGCATGATTCCTGGAATTCTCATTAAGAATTTTGATACCTTTTTCCACTTAATTTTCGAAAAACACAAAAAAATTACAAAATCATAAAATCCAAAAATTTCTTGTTTGAGTCTAGTATCTCATCTTAAGTTTGGTGTCAATTACATGTTTTTGTCCTTTTTGCATTCATGCATGTGTCTTCATTAATCTTCAAGTTGTTCTTGATGATTTTATTACTATGATTTTTAATTCTCTTGACTTGAGTGTTTATGTGTCTCATATGCATTTTTATTAAGTGTCAGTAATATACAAACTGCTAAGTTTGGTGTCTTGCATGCATTGTTATTTGATTTTAGTTGCATTTTGATTATTCCTTATCATTAAAAATCCAAAAATATTTTTAATTTGTGTCTTTTCAAGTCAATAATACAGAGAATTGAAGACTCATAACATACAGCAGAGGAATTACACAGAAAAAGCTGGGCGTTCAAAACGCCCAGTGAAGAAGGACAGACTGGCGTTTAAACGCCAGCCAGGGTGCCTGGTTGGGCGTTTAACGCCCAAAAAGGTAGTGCATTGGGCGTTAAACGCCAGAATGTGCACCATTCTGGGCGTTTAACGCCAGGATGGCAAAGGGGGGAAGATTTTGTTTTCAAAATCAATTTTTTTCAAGTTTTCAAAGTTTTTCAAAATCAAATCTTTTTCAAATCATATCTTTTCAATCAAATGTTTTCAAAATCAATTTCTTTCCTTTTTCAAAGATACTTACTAACAATTAATGATTTGATTGAACATTTTTTGCCTTTTCTGTTGAGGAAGGTTTTATGTTTGAATCATATCTTTTCTTGTTAGGCAAGTCATTAATTTTTAAAATCATATCTTTTCAAATTGTTTTCAAATCATATCTTTTAAAATTGTTTTCAAATCATATCTTTTTAATCACATCTTTTTCAAAATAAGTTTTCAATCAAATCTTTTTAATTTCTAATTTCAAAATCTTTTTCAAAAATCACTTGATTTCTTTTCCACTCTTATTTTCGAAAATCAATTAAGTGTTTTTCAAAATGTTTTCAAAATCTTTTACTTAAATTTTCGAAAATTACTTCCCTTCTTCTCACATCCTTCTATTTATGGACTAACACTATTCCTTAATGCAAAATTCGAACTCCATCTTCTTTGATAAGTTCGAATTTTCTACCTCTGTCTTCCATTTTTCTTCCTCTGACACCTCAAGGAATCTCTATACTGTGACATAGAGGATTCCATATTTTCTTGTTCTCTTCTCTTTCATATGAGCAGGAGCAGAGACAAAGGCATTCTTGTTGAAGCTAACCCTGAGCCTCAAAGGACCTTGAAGCGAAAGCTAAGAGAAGCTAAAGCACAAATCTCTATGAACGGAGGTGGTTGTCAGGCACACGTTCATAGTTGAGGACCTAACAGAAATTTTCAAGGAAGAAGAAGCCATGGCAGCCGAAAACAACAACAATGCAAGGAAGGTGCTGGGTGACTTTACTGCACCTACTCCTGATTTCTATGGGAGAAGCATCTCTATCCTTGCCATTGGAGCAAACAACTTTGAGCTTAAGCCTCAATTAGTTTCTCTAATGCAACAGAATTGCAAGTTCCATGGACTTCCACTGGAAGATCCTCATCAGTTTTTAGCTGAGTTCTTGCAAATCTGTGACACTGTCAAGACTAATGGGGTTGACCCTGAGGTCTATAGACTAATGCTATTCCCTTTTGCTGTAAGAGACAGAGCTAGAACATGGTTGGATTCCCAACCCAAAGAAAGCCTGGACTCTTGGGAAAAGCTAGTCAATGCCTTCTTGGCAAAGTTCTTTCCACCTCAAAAATTGAGTAAGCTTAGAGTGGAAGTCCAAACCTTCAGACAGAAGGAAGGAGAATCCCTCTATGAGGCTTGGGAAAGATACAAACAATTGATCAGAAAGTGTCCCACTGATATGCTTTCTGAATGGAGCATCATAGGTATTTTCTATGATGGTCTCTCTGAACTGTCCAAGATGTCTTTGGATAGCTCTTCTGGAGGATCTCTTCATCTGAAGAAGACGCCTACTGAAGCTCAAGAACTGATTGAAATGGTTGCAAATAACCAATTCATGTACACTTCTGAAAGAAATCTTGTGAACAATGGGACTAGTCAGAAGAAAGGAGTTCTTGAGATTGACACTCTGAATGCCATATTGGCTCAGAACAAAATATTGACTCAACAAGTCAATATGATTTCTCAAAGTCTGTCTGGAATGCAAAATGCACCAAGCAGTACTAAGGAGGCTTCATCTGAGGAAGAAGCCTATGATCCTGAGAACCCTTCAATAGAAGAGGTGAATTACATGGGAGAACCCTATGGAAACACCTATAATCCTTCATGGAGGAATCATCCAAATCTTTCATGGAAGGATCAACAGAGACCTCAACAAGGTTTCAATAACAATAATGGTGGAAGAAACAGGTTTAGCAATAGCAAACCTTTTCCATCATCTTCTCAGCAACAGACAGAGAGTTCTAAGCAGAATACCTCTGACTTAGCAACCATGGTCTCTGATCTAATCAAAACCACTCAAAGTTTCATGACTGAAACTAGGTCCTCCATTAGAAATTTGGAAGGACAAGTGGGTCAGCTGAGCAAGAAAGTTACTGAACTCCCTCCTAGTACTCTCCCAAGCAATACAGAAGAAAATCCAAAAGGAGAGTGCAAGGCCATCAACTTGGCCGAATTTTGGGAGGAAGAAGAGGCAGTGAACGCCACTGAGGAAGACCTCACTGGGCGTCCACTGGCCTCCAATGAGTTCCCCAATGAGGAACCATGGGAATCTGAGGCTCAAAATGAGACCATAGAGATTCCATTGGACTTACTTCTGCCATTCATGAGCTCTGATGAGTATTCTTCCTCTGAAGAGGATGAGTATGTCACTGAGGAGCAAGTTGCTAAATACCTTGGAGCAATCATGAAGCTGAATGACAAGTTATTTGGAAATGAGACTTGGGAGGATGAACCCCCTTTGCTCACCAAAGAACTGGATGACTTGTCTAGGCAGAAACTGCCTCAAAAGAGGCAGGATCCTGGGAAGTTTTCTATACCTTGTACCATAGGCACCATGACCTTCAAGAAGGCCTTGTGTGACTTAGGGTCAAGTGTAAACCTCATGCCCCTCTCTGTAATGGAGAAGCTAGGGATCTTTGAGGTGCAAGCTGCAAAAATCTCACTAGAGATGGCAGACAACTCAAGAAAACAAGCCTATGGACTTGTAGAGGATGTTCTTGTTAAAGTTGAAGACCATTACATCCCTACTGATTTCATAGTCCTAGAGACTGGGAAGTGCATGGATGAATCCATCATCCTTGGCAGACCCTTCCTAGCCACAACAAAGGCTGTGATTGATGTTGATAGAGGAGAGTTGATCATTCAAGTGAATGAAGAATCCTTGGTGTTTAAGGCCCAAGGGTATCCCTCTGTCATCATGGAGAGGAAGCATGAAGAGCTTCTCTCAAAACAGAGTCAAACAGAGCCCCCACAGTCAAACTCTAAGTTTGGTGTTGGGAGGCCACAACCAAACTCTAAGTTTGGTGTTGAACCCCCACATTCAAACTCTAAGTTTGGTGTTGGGAAGTTCCAACACGGTTCTGAGCATTTCTGAGGCTCCATGAGAGTCCTCTGTCAAGCTAGTGACAATAAAGAAGCGCTTGTTGGGAGGCAACCCAATGTTTTATAATTAATCATTTTCTTTTGTTATTTTATCTTTTTTGTAGGTTGATGATCATAAGAAGTCACAAAATCCATAAAAAAAGCAAAAACAGAATGAAAAACAGGAAGAAAAACAGCACACCCTGGAGGAAGAACTCACTGGCGTTTAAACGCCAGTGAGGCTAGCAGTTGGGCGTTTAACGCCCAGTCTGGCACCATTCTGGGCGTTTAACGCCAGAAAGGGGCACCAGACTGGCGTTAAACGCCAGGAAAGGGCAAGAACCTGGCGTTAAACGCCAGAAATGGGCACCAGCCCGGCGTTTAACGCCAGAATTGGCTCAAAACGTGTTTTTGAGTGCCATTTGGTGCAGGGATGACTTTTCCTTGACACCTAAGGATCTGTGGACCCCACAGGATCCCCACCAACCCCACCACCCTCTCTCTTCTTCACCCATTCACCAATCACCTCAACACCTCTTCCCCAAAAACCCCTCACCTATCAAATCCCATCTTTCTCTTCACCACCCACATCCATCCTTCAATTTCTCACACCCTAAACACTACTTCTCCCCCTTTTGGCCGAACCACAAGCCATCTCCCTCTCCTCCATTTCTTCTTCTTCTACTCTCTTCTTTCTTCTTTTGCTCGAGGACGAGCAAACCTTTTAAGTTTGGTGTGGTAAAAGCGTTGCTTTTCGTTTTTCCATAACCATTTATGGCATCTAAAGCCAGTTCAACTGAGAAGGCATGACCTCAAGCCCATCACTAAGAAGAGGATGGAGCACACATGAAATCCCTGAGATACCTCAAGGGATGCACTTTTCTCCACAAAACTATTGGGAGCAAATCAACACCTCCCTAGGAGAACTGAGTTCTAACATGGGACAACTAAGGGTGGAGCACCAAAAACACTCCATTCTCCTCCATGAAATTAGAGAAGATCAAAGAATCATGAGAGAGGAGCAACAAAGACAAGGAAGAAACATTGAGGAGCTCAAGCACTCCATAAGACCTTCAAAAGGAAGAACAAGCCGCCATCACTAAGGTGGACCCGTTCTTTAATCTCCTTGTTCTTTATTCTTCTGTTTTTCGAAAATTTATGCTTGTGTTTATCCATGTTTGTGTCTTATGATCATTAGTGTCTTAGTGTCTATGCCTTAAAGTTATGAATGTCCTATGAATCCATCACCTCTCTTAAATGAAAACTGTTTTTATCACAAAAGAACAAGAAGTACAGGATTTCAAATTCATCTTTAAAACTAGCTTAATTAGTTTGATGTGGTGACAATACTTTTTGTTTTCTGAATGTATGCTTAAACAGTGCATATGTCTTTTGAATTTGTTGTTCATGAATGTTAAAATTGTTGGCTCTTGAAAGAATGATGAAAAAGGAGACATGTTACTGAGGATCTGAAAAATCATAAAAATGATTCTTGAAGCAAAAAAAAAAAGCAGTGAATACAAAAAAAAAAAGAAAAGAAAAGAAAACGAAAAAAAATTATAGAGAAATAAGAGTTGTGATCCAAGGCAAATAAGAGTGTGCTTAAGAACCCTGGACACCTCTGATTGGAGACTTTAGCAAAGCTGAGTCACAATCTGAAAAGGTTCACCCAATTATGTGTCTGTGGCATGTATGTATCCGGTGGTAATACTGGAAGACAGAGTGCTTTGGGCCACAGCCAAGACTCAATAAGTAGCTATGTTCAAGAATCATCATACTTAACTAGGAGAATCAATAACACTATCTGGATTCTGAGTTCCTAAAGAAGCCAATCATTCTGAATTTCAAAGGATAAAGTGAGATGCCAAAACTGTTCGGAGGCAAAAAGCTACTAGTCCCGCTCATCTAATTTGGAGCTAAGTTTCATTGATAATTTGGAGTCTATAGTATATTCTCTTCTTTTTATCTTGTTTGATTTTCAGTTGCTTGGGGACAAGCAACAATTTAAGTTTGGTGTTGTGATGAGCGGATAATTTGTACGCTTTTTGGCATTGTTTTTAGTATGTTTTTAGTAGTTTGAGTTGGGTTTTTAGTACATTTTTATTAGTTTTTAGTTAAAATTCACTTTTCTGGACTTTACTATGAGTTTGTGTGTTTTTCTGTGATTTCAGGTATTTTCTGGATGAAATTGAGGGACCTGAGCAAAAATCTGATTCAGAGACTGAAAAGGACTGCAGATGCTGTTGGATTCTGACCTCCCTGCACTCGAAGTGGATTTTCTGGAGCTACAGAAGCCCAATTGGCGCGCTCTCAACGGCGTTGGAAAGTAGACATCCTGGGCTTTCCAGCAATATATGATAGTCCATACTTTGCCCAAGATTTGATGACCCAAACCGGCGTTCAAAGTCACCCTCAGAAATTCCAGCGTTAAACGCCGGAACTGGCACCTAAATGGGAGTTAAACGCCCAAACTGGCATAAAAGCTGGCGTTTAACTCCAAGAAGAGTCTCTACACGAAAATGCTTCATTGCTCAGCCCAAGCACACACCAAGTGGGCCCGGAAGTGGATTTTTATGTCATTTACTCATCTCTGTACACCCTAGGCTACTAATTCTCTATATATAGGACCTTTTACTATTGTATTATCATCTTGGTTCTTCTGGTTCCCTCTCTGGGACCGAAACCAATGATCACTTTTGTTCTTATGTATTTTCAACGGTGGAGTTTCTACACACCATAGATTAAGGTGTGGAGCTCTGCTGTACCTCGAGTATTAATGCAATTACTATTGTTCTTCTATTCAATTCCGCTTGTTCTTGTTCTAAGATATCACTTGTTCTTCAACTTGATGAATGTGATGATCCGTGACACTCATCATCATTCTCACCCATGAACAAAGTGACTGACAACCACTCTTGTTCTACAAGCATAAGAGGCTCTAGTGAATATCTCTTGGATTCTTTAACTGGAATCTTCGTGGTATAGGCGAGAATTGATGGCAGCATTCAAGAGAATCCGGAAGGTCTAACCTTGTCTGTGGTATTCTGAGTAGGATTCAATGATTGAATGACTGTGACGTGCTTCAAACTCCTGAGGGCGGGGCGTTAGTGACAGACGCAAAAGAATCACTGGATTCTATTCCGGCCTGATTGAGAACCGACAGATGAATTCCGCTATGCTGTGACAGAGCATATGCAATCGCTTTCACTGAGAGGATGGGAGGTAGCCACTGACAACGGTGAAACCCTTGCTTAAGCTTGCCATGGAAAGGAGTAAGAAGGATTGGATGAAGACAGTAGGAAAGCAGAGAGATGGAAGGGAAGGCATCTTCATGCGCTTATCTGAAGTTCCTACCAATGAATTACATAAGTATCACTATCTTTACCTTTATGTTATTTTCGTTCATCACCATATACATTTGAGTTTGCCTGACTAAGATTTACAAGATGACCATAGCTTGCTTCAATACTAACAATCTCCGTGGGATCGACCCTTACTCGCGTAAGGTTTATTACTTGGATGACCCAGTGCACTTGCTGGTTAGTTGTGCGAAGTTGTGTAATGCCATGGTATTGAGCCACCAAGTTTTTGGGGTTCATGACCGGGGATTATGAGAGTTGTGAAAAAGTATTGTTCACAATTTCGCGCACCATTTTTCTTTGCTATTTACAATTCAGTTCACTAACCCACTAACTGTTTGATATATTGCATCACTGACACTAACAAGTAATTCTAACAAGATACTTTCTGCATTGCTTTTCTTGCTTGTACTCTGTTGGTTGTATGACAGGGAGAAGAAGCGGAGCTTCAACTTCCCTTGATTCTGAACTTGAGAGAACCTTCTTAAGATTAAGAAGGGAGGCAAAAGAAAAACATGTAGTGGGTGCTGAAGAAGAGGAGGAACACTGTGAAGAATACTTTGAAACAACCATGGAAGACCATCGTGAGGAAAAGGTGCACAACCATGGTGGAGGAGGTAGAGCAAATCCTGGTGGGGAAGATAGAAGAGTCTTGGGCTCTTACATTAACCCAAACCCAGGGAACTGCGGAAGTAGCATCCAAAAACCAACCATCCATACCAACAACTTTGAACTAAAGCCACAGCTCATCACCCTTGTTCAGAACAATTGCTCGTTCGGAGGAGGTGTCCAAGAAGACCCCAACCAACACTTAAACACCTTCCTGAGAATATGTGACACAGTGAAGTCCAATGGCGTTCAACCTGACGCCTATAGACTGTTGTTGTTCCCATTCTCTCTCAGAGACAAGGCAACCAAGTGGTTGGAGTCTTTTCCAAAGGAGAGCTTGACAACTTGGGATGATGTTATGAACAAATTCTTAGCAAGATTTTACCCCCCTCAACGAGTCAATTGGCTGAGAGCTGAGGTCCAAACTTTCAAGCAACAAGATGGTGAGACTCTATATGAAGCATGGGAGAGGTTTAAAGACCTAACAAGGAGATGTTCATCTGATATGTTTAATGAATGAGTGCAGCTGCACATCTTCTATGAAGGACTGTCATATGAATCAAAGAAGCCCATAGACCATTCATCTGGAGGTTCTTTGAACAAGAAGAAGACCATTGAGGAAGCCATAGATGTCATTGAAACTGTAGCTGAGAATGACTACTTCTATGCTTCCGAAAGAGGGAACACTAGAGGGGTAATGGAGCTGAACAATGTAGATGTTCTGCTGGCTCAAAACAAGCTCATCACCAAGCAGCTAGCTGACCTCACCAAGAAGATGGAGAGAAGTCAAGTAGCAGCGATCACCACTTCAACTCAAGAGGAAGCAAGCGAAGAGGAAGAAGGCATTCAGGAGCAAGCCAACTACATTGGGAATTCACCTAGACACAACCATGATCCATACTCCAAAACCTACAACCCTGGATGGAGAAATCACCCAAACTTTGGGTGGGGTAATCAACAAGACCAAGGCCAAGACCAGAGACGTCACAACCCCAACAACAACACAGCTCCCCAACAATTCACACAGAGGATATACCAACAAAACCACAGTAATACATCTCACTTTTCTACCTCTACCCCCAACATACCATCATTTGATGACAGAATCTCTAAGATTGAAACCTTACTTGAAAGCATATGCAAAGACATTCAAGACAATAAGGTGTTCAAAGAGGAGGTGAGAGCCAGTATGAAGAATCGGGGGGAAGCAATCAAGAAGCTGGAATTCCAAGTGGGATATTTGTCTGAGAAGATTCCCAGACCCACTGATAGCTTCCCAAGTGACACGGAGAAGAATCCGAGAGGTGAAGCGAAGAAAGTAAGATGGGAAGACTGCAATATGGTCACTACAAATGACAAGGAGACTGAAGACAAGCCAAGCAAGCTGTCAGAACAACCTGAAAATACCTTAGTAGAGAAAGAGAAGAAAGACCAACAAGAACCAGAAATCTCACAACAGGAGCTGCTGAGACTATATGCACTATTTCCGCAACTGCTAAAGGGTGCTGTGGGAAAGAGAATGTACTCAAGTTTCTTAGACTTGTTTGCATCTTTGAATGTGAACATACCGTTCATCAAGGTCATTCAGTAAATGCCAGCATTCATCAAGTACATGAAAGAACTACTTCCCAGGAAGAGCTCACTCAAGGGGGGCCAGACTATAGTAATGAACAAGGATTGCAGCACCCTCATTCAAACACAATTGCCCGCGAAAAGAAAAGACCCAGGGAGTTTTTATGTCCCTTGTGCTATAGGGAAAACAAATTTTGATAGAGCACTTTGCGATTTGGGAGCAAGCATCAACTTAATACCCCTATCCCTGGTAAAAAGGCTGTAGATCAATGAGATACTACCTACAGATGTAGTCATCAGGCTGGCTGACAAGACTCAAAAACAAGCAATAGGAGTGGTGGAAAATGTGTTGCTCAAAGTTGGAAAATACTTTCTCCCAACAGACTTTGTCATCCTGGACATGGAAGAGAGTCATCTGCACCCAATCATATTGGGGAGACCATTTCTAGCTACTGCTAGAGCACTCATAGATGTGGAGAAAGGGGAGCTAATATTAAGGATCCATGATGAACAACTTAGCTTCAGTGTTTTCGAACTCTCACTAGAAAAAGATGAAGAGGACAAAGAACCGAGCAAAGATCATCATGAGATACTAAAGGAAGAAGCAAGCATTGGAGCACAACCAGCCCATTCTGAGATTCACTGGGTTGATGGACAAGGCCAGCAGCAGGTGCCACAGGTCAAGGAAAATTTGGAGGAACCTAAGCCACCAGAAGTTTGTGAGGACATTAACAAAAGCTCATCAAAGAAGGAGGCCACCAGGAGTAAGAAAACAGCACCAGGGGCAAAGAAGAAGGTACCAAGGGGGTGGCGGAACAAGAAGATTCCTACGGAAGATTTCTCTCCAGGGGATAAAGTAATCTCAGCCTACTTCGTAGATGTCCCCCCTAATCTCTCCACTATACCATCTCAGCTACCTAAGGTCTTCACCATCAACAGAGTTCTCTCCTTGGAGCATGTAGAGATCATTGATACAACCAACGGATACAAGTCCACTGCCAGAGGAGAAGACTTCAAGCATTACCAACCACCATAATAAGGGGGTAACGTCAAGCTAGTGACGCTAAAGAAGCGCTTCATGGGAGGCAACCCATGTTTTACATGCTTTCAGAAGTAGTGAATAAATCAATATTCATGAATTCCAACCAAAAATTGACAAACACGTGTGAAATTTTTATATGCAGAATATAGTGAAGAACAAGTTTGGTGTTCAAAGCATT
This sequence comes from Arachis hypogaea, assembly GCF_003086295.3. Classification (NCBI taxonomy): domain Eukaryota; kingdom Viridiplantae; phylum Streptophyta; class Magnoliopsida; order Fabales; family Fabaceae; genus Arachis; species Arachis hypogaea. The sequence goes on along the minus strand of NC_092045.1, from coordinate 72,632,716 downwards.
ATTCTTAAAGCTTTGAACACAATTTTTCATCACAGTGCTCCAAACTAAGTTTGGTGTCACCCTATGGTGCCACCAATGTGCATATGAAGATACACAGTTAGTTAGTTAGTTGGAATTCAAGAATAAACAAGTATGTTTTTATTTACTTTATTTCATTCTAGCCGTAAAGGGTGAAGCAATTTTGTTTCATGTTAATATTCATTCTTACTTTTCTTATTTTATCTTTATAGGGAAGGAAAGTGAGCATTGATGAGGATTGATTAGACAATTTAATGGGGGAGGCTCGGCCACTTCATGAAGAGAACCATACACTTGTCCCAACAAGGAAGGCATTCCAATAACTGTTCAAAGGATGAATGCTGCAGCATCCCCCATACCTCAAAAGAGGCAAAGAAAGAGTACAGGGCCTCAAGGAGTGGAAGGACAAGCCCCAGAGGGGCAAGCACCACAGACCTTGGACATGCATCAACTACAGGAAGCCCTTGATGGCTTGTCTAGACAGTACTTGGAAGGCCAAGGAGCACAGAAAGAGCTACAACTACAGATGATGAGGCAGCAAGAGGAAGTACTATCAAGATGGATAACTCAACAAGGAGAGTGGCAAAGGCAGATGATAGAACAGCAACAAAGTCAAGGGCAACAATGGGGAGAAACATTCAACAGGATGGAGCAAAGGCAAAATGAGCAACAAGAGTCCATCCAGAGGCTAATCAACATCCAAGCACATCAAGGGGCACACATACATGAGATGCATCGAAGGCAGATAGAACACACAGAACTACTGGACGAGCAAATGGCATTTGCAGAAGGTATTTACATGAGCGAGACAGGACATCACATAAACACTCAAGCCAGGCTCGGGTACCTAGTAGGACAGCTGCCTATATTACACCCAGGAATCGCAAGGTATGAAGAAGTGAGGGATGAATTAGCACGAGAAGAGAGACAAAGGGTGGAAGAGAGCCATGAATCAGTGAGGAAGGCACTTGCGGATTGGAAGCAAGCAAGATTGGCACGGCTGCGAGGACATGCAAGAGGACACAAGGAGGAACGGCAAGGAAAAGAGCAAGAACAGCCACAAAAGTGAAAAGTGGTGGAGTTCCTTCGTTACTCCATTTCTTTTTCTATGCTTTAAATAAGGAAGATCTTGTATGGAATAGAGCATGCTTTCATGGTAGTTTGAACATTTTCAATTCTGCTTCGTAATGCTCTTATTGCTTAGGTCTGTGATTCTGGTTTAAGTGTCACTGCATCTTTCCCTTATTTACTTGTAAGCTTGTCTATTTGTTTGAAGAAGTGAATGTTTTATGTTTTAAAAGACCAAAGTAGAGTTCATAATGTGAAAGTGCATTCATGAATCTTTGGGGGTAGTCATAAGTTAGCTAAGTTGGTTCAACCACAAGGTTAGGATGACAACTATCTATCCTGAATGCTTTACTTTTGATATACCCATGAGACTAAGATAACAACAAGATCCTAATAAGAGAAAAGGGAAAGAACAATGGAAGTGAAAAACAAAAGAAAAAGAGTAAGCAATAAGGCTAGGCACCAATGGTTTACCTTAAGACATGTGTCTGTGGTGCTCCTGTATGGGGGATCTACTTGGATGAATAAGCTCATTGGGGTGCTTTATCACCTGGTAACTTGGGTTAACTAACTCGGGATTATCAGCTGAAAATCCACTATCAAGAGTAACCCTCACCACAGAGCATTTAGTAACCCAAAGAGGTGCTGGACACCAAGGTCTCAAGGAAAGAAAATAAATAAAACTATATGCCTGTGGTGTGTATGTATAGGGGAGAGACTTGAGTAAGTAATTCCTTAGGGGTGCTTCAACACCTTGCACCTTGAACCAACTGGTTCGGGAGTGTTGGCTGAAAGCTTATCCTAAAGAGTTGCCCCCTTACAAAACACTTAGCCTAAATAACACAAACAGACCTTGAAATAACAATAAAAGGATCAATAAATACAGGTCTCATGGGACATAACAAAGTGAGTAATTTAGGAGATGATAAAGGTCTGAAAGCCAGTAGTGGAATGAACCTAAGTGCTATGCATGAAACCACCATAAAATCAGTAATATGACTTCCACAAGAATGACTCATTTCTCTGGAGATTCCATTCATCATTCTCTTGTTCCAGTACTTGCTTAGGGACAAGCAAGCTTTAAGTTTGGTGTTGTGATGCCAGGGCATTTTGGCCAGTTTCACTGACCTTTTCTTTACTGTTTTTAGGTATTTTCATGCATTTTCTTAGGAAATAAGTTAGTTTTGGGCAGATATTCACTCAGACCTTGATTCAAGCATACATTGTGCATTTTACATTATTTCATGAGGATTTTGCATGATTTTAATGACAAAATTGTATATTGCATTACCCATGACATGGACTAGAACTTTGATGCACTCTATTACTTGATTTCAGGACCAAAGGAAGCAAGGAATGGGAGGTAACTTGCAAAGTTAAGGAGAAAAGTGATTGCCAAAAACACTCTCAAAAGCCATCAATGCCCACGTTAAAGAGTCACGTTAACTAAGTTAACGTGAACTCTAACATGGAGAAGAGAAGTTGAGCCAACGTTAGTGACACTTAACATTGTCACTAACGTTGGCAATTGCTCACAAATGGCCACGTTAGAAGCCACGTTAACCTAGTTAACGTGGCCTCTAACGTTAAAGGGGGAAGAGAAACCAACGTTAGTGACACTCAACATTGTCACTAACGTTGGCCTAAGGTGCAAAGAGCCACGTTAACTTGGTTAACGTGGGAGCTAACGTAAGAGATGGAGAGTTGTCGACAACGTTAATGACACTCAACATTGTCACTAACGTTGGAGCAACCACACAACCCCCAAGAGCCACGTTAACCTCCACGTTAACTTGGTTAACGTGGAAGCTAACGATGAGGAATGAAGAATGAGCCAACGTTAGTGACACTCAACATTGTCACTAACGTTGGGATGGCTAAGAATGGCCACGTTAGAAGCCACGTTAACCCAGTTAACGTGGACTCTAACGTGAGACCTAGGGGCACACTTGAACGTTAGTGACAATGTTGAGTGTCACAAACGTTCTCGAAGGTTGGCAAAAGCCACGTTAGAAGCCACATTAACCTAGTTAACGTGAGCTTTAACATGAAGCAAGAAGGGGCACACTTGAACGTTAGTGACAATGTTGAGTGTCACTAACGTTCTCGAAGGCTAACAAGGCAACGTTAAAAGCCACGTTAACCCAGTTAACGTGGGCTTTAACGTGAGGTAAAGGGGTTAACGTGGGCTTTAACGTGAGGTAAAGGGGTGCATGGCAACGTTAGTGACAATGTTAAGTGTCACTAATGTTCTCGAACTTGTATTTTCACTAAATGTTAAACACCCCTAACGTCTTGAGCTAAAGTCTCTGCCCACTTCACACTTTCTCTCTGCAAGTAAGCCAAGCCCAATTGAAGAAAGGAACTGCTTCAAGCTCAAAGATCCAGAGGCCCAAGACTTGAAGAGCTAACTAGAAACTGAGAAGAATAGTATATATAGGAGTAGTTTTGAAATAGAGAGGGAGCTTTTGGGAGGAGCTAGAAAAGAGAACTACTCTTTGTATTTACTTTCTTTGAAATTCTAGCTTTATCATGTATTCTCCATCTTTGATTTTGATTTCTAGAGCTATGAACAACTAAACCCCTTTCATTGGGTTAGGGAGCTCTGTTGTAATTTGATGGATCAATACTAATTTTCTTATTCTTCTTCTATCTTTCCTTTTGATTTTACTTGAAAGCCTTCGATCTTCATCCAATTGGATAGTGATCTCGGAAAAGAAGCTATTCAAACATGGATCTCTTCGGATCCTTGAAAGAGGAATGAAGAGATTAGCTAGAAATGCTTTCTCATGTTGGACCAAATTGAGTGTGAATGGGTATGTGGCTATAACCCTCTAAGCATTTGATTTGGGAAGTGCATGTGGTATAATCAGTGACCACACTTCATCTCTTCTCATGAGCAATTGACCAAGGAATTGGCTATTGATCAAGATTTGAGAGATTGAATTGCAAGAAATTGTGATTCAATCACTTAAGATTGCCAAGGAGATCAATGAGTGCATTGATTGAGGAAGAGATGAAAATGAAATTGATCCGGAGAATGCAACATCTCCTAAGCCCAATGAACTCCCCATTTCCGATCTTACCCATACTCTTTATTTTCTGCAATTTACTTTTATGAGCAATTCCCCCATTCCCATTTACAATTCTGCTATTTACTTTCAGTCATTTACTTTCTCGCCATTTTAATTTCTGCAATTATCAACTCTATTCATGGATTCGCTCAACTAGATCATTCCTATAATTAAAGTTGCTCGATCAATCAATCCCTGTGGGATTCGACCTCACTCTATTGTGAGTTTTTACTTGACGATAAATTCGGTACACTTGTCGAATGGGAATTTGTTGAGAGACAAGTTTTACCCCGATCTAAGGCTAAAAGTACTAAAATTTTAAAATATTATTGAATATTAATTTTTATATAATGTAATTATAGACTTAACTTACATATTATAAATTATTTTTTGTTATATTATATTGTAGTTTATTTTGTGTTTAATTTGGTTCTTCTCTTATAAAATTTTGAGTTTTATTATTAATGAATAGGTATTTATATATAATTATATATAGTGATTAATTTAATGATTTTTTTTTTTTGGAAGCTTATCGTTTTTACTATCAATGGATATGTATCATCGTTTTCGGTAATGTGAAAGTGCTACCAAATCAGGAGGCCCCCGATCAAGCTAAGCTAAAATATTTATGAAAAAGATGCACCATCTAATTGGAAAGTAGGTGAGATTTAAAACTTCTTTAAAAAATTACTCAGCTGCGTATCCAACCTATATGGTTTGCTTTTCCATTGCTATAATCATTTTGTTTTTTGAAAAAGAAAAAAAAAAGTGAAAAGTGGGAAGCACTCACAATTAAACCATAAACCAATGGCACAAACGATTAACGGCTACTTCAGATTTTCTTTTAAGTAGAATAAAGGGGAAAAAAAAGTGAAACGTGCCATGTATGTTGTTGCTATCCCCCATTATCTGGGATTCGGATGCCATTAACTAGCTAGCACTAGCTGTTGGTCGAGCTGGAAATTTCTACATTTTTTCTTTTCTATTGATGAAAATTCAACAATTCATTAAGCATATCACTTTTTTGACTTCTTAACTAAGTTGTGCACGTTCCTAATTATTAAAACCGGAGCTTATCTCATTTAAGAAGTTGCGTGTAATCTCTGTTACTCTCCACAAATAATCATCTGGTCCATATTTTATCTATTGAGTTTGAAGAATTCTAGGGGGAAGAAATATTTTATAAGAAAAAAAATCGAAAAATTTTTATTATAAAACTTAAAAAGAATACACATTCCCTTTTTTATTATTTATTATTGATTGTGCCATGAACAAAATGACTATTTTCTCCGAATTCAATTTGACAAGTTAATAGTGTTTAAGAAAATAGAAAAAAGTATATTATTAATTACCTAATTGAACTTATTGTACTTACAATACTTTTCAAATATATTTGTAATATATTTTGATGTATTTCAGAAAATTAATAAAGGGCACTTAACACGGATTTTTTTTAAAATAAATAAAATAAATATTTTATTTACTAAAATATGTTATTTGTAGCAGTGTTATAAAAATGCATCTTATTTCTTATCTTGTTTATAGTGTAAACAAAATAAGATTGTATGTATTTTGTTTACAATAAGCACGAAACGGCGTGGCTATATCACGTTTATACACGTGTTGTGTAAGAGCCTTGTCTCGTTTAAATTGTAAACGATATAAGACTAAATACAACCTATATATACAATTCGTTTATACAGCTCTACTTGGAGTTATTTTTCACCCATTTTTTAAAATTTTCTCCAACTTCTACCTTCTTCTTACCATATTGTCGACTTATTAGGCGAGCATGGCGTGCACAAATGTACATGATCCGGACATCAACCGTCTGAATACGACATGGCACATCACAGGGGCAGCCAACTTTGAGGTTAGTATTGTTGTCTTTGTGTTTATGTTCGAACATATATGAGCGAAGTCATAGTTAAGGTACTTTTATAGAACTAGTGTATAAGACATGTTAGTTGAATGAATATGTTGTTAAGAAGGGTTGATAGGGTTTACTTTTAAGTATTAGTTAAATTAAGTTCATAAGTACATCTTATTCATTTTATTTTTTTTAGACTAAATTGTTAGGTAGACGTTGAGTGATTAAGTTATTAAATGTCGTTATATAAGTTTATTTATTAACTTGAGATTTTTTAATTTACTAAGTAAATATTTCTATCATTTGTTGAAGTTGTTTCTACTTATTTATTAATTTAGTTATTAATTCACTAGATGTGTTGTATTTTGGTAATTAATTATTTAGTACGATTTTTTATTTAAATTAAATTATTTATTAAGTACATATTTACTAATAAAGTTATTAATTAATTAAGTAAATATTTTTATTTAAGTTAATTTGTTAAATAAATGTTTATACTCATTTGTCAAATTTATTTTTATTTATTTATTAATTTAATTATTAATTAACTAATAACTAGTTAGGTAGTATCTTAGTTATTAATTATTTATTACGAATTTTTTGTTTAAATTAAGTTATTTATTAAGTACATGTGTATTAATAAAGTTATTAATTAATTAAGTAAATATTTTTATGTAAGTTAATTTCTGATGTGAATGTTAATTGGTAGTTCACTTTGTTAGCTTTATACTTTTATAGATTTTTTATTCAAGTTTTTATTTTTTTTTTTATCAGAGGCCTCGATTGCTTATTCCTAAGCGAGTGAGTCACACACTTACCTCTCCGGATGCCATTGTCCCCTATATGAGGGAAGCTGGCTTCGGCAACACAGTGCTTCTCAAGGATTTCGTATTTGACAACGTCCTGATCACGGCATTCGTGGAGCGCTGGTGTTCGGAGACACACATTTTTCATCTGTCATGGGGTGAGTGCATCATCACCCTACAGGAAGTTGCATACCACTTCGGATTACGAGTGCATGGAAAGCCAGTAACTGGGTGTTTCTGTGATTTCTACAAATGGTATGGGACGGAGACCTGGATGTTGGTGGATTGACTACTTGGTGCTAGGCCTCCCATGGTACAGTAGCAGGGAGCGCAAAGGAAGGAGTCTTTCTCCCATGCTCCAGCCACCCTCCAACAATACACCAGGTGCTACATTATGTTGTTGATTGGAGTTACCTGATAACTGACAAATCAAACAATCAGGTCCATCTTTGGTGCTGCCACTCTTTGATGACTTTCAGAGGTGCCATTCTCTATCTTGGAATTTTGCGGTGCTTGCATGGGCGTACCACTTTTTATGCTCTGCAATACATCGAAAGACCATAGATATTGCAGCATGCACTTCACTGCTAGTCTCTTAGATATACCAGAGATTTTTTCAATGGTATCCACTCGAGTGATAGCTTTGTACGTATCCCATGGTTGCAAGGTAAATGTGATTGATAGTTTTTTTCTTTGTCATTTATGTAATCCAATATGATATGCGATAAATTGATGCTTAGTCATTCTTGCGAGTAGCCACAAGTTGGTAGGTGTGGCGCAGTAACGTCGAGACTAGCACGAGAAGAGAGTTCTTTGATGGCGTCGTAAGTCAAACCAGTTACAGTTGGATGAGGTAAAATCTATTTTTTTATTCAGTTACTAAAAAATTAAATTACTTATCATGTGTTGCCACCTGATACTAATCATTGTCGTACATATTTTATTGTAGTTATTGTGGACCCCTACGATGACCTAGTGCTGCAGGAGCTTTGCCCGCTGTGGCTGAAGGATGAGATAGAGTGGGGAACATGGATGTTTGTTGTGCCCTTCGTTTGCTTTAATATAGTTGAGTTTCACCACGTAGACCGGGTGAAACGCCAGTGTGGAGGTGAACAACCAATGCTAGGGGCCCCGGTCAATGTTGATAGGTTTCTGACCTCTATAGGATGGGACGAAGACGTCTGGTGGCCGACCAAGCTCTGGGAGTGGTATGACCAATTTAGGGCTCGGTTTGAGGAGGGACATCGAATCACCATTCACCCGTTCACGGACTATCGGCCTACCTGGTAGTATTGGGATTGGTACCAGGGGGCCTACCGCATTAAACCCCGATCCGAGCAGCATGTTCTTGATGACCCTAGGCTTTTGGACTTACTAGGTGACATCCAGCCTATTCCGAGTCAGTTGAGGGACATCCTTGACCTTTCCCGAAACGTGCTAGATCGTTATAGGCATGCCAGAATGGTTCGCGAGGACATCCGGAGGCCTGCCAAGATAGAGAAGGGTGCTAGAAAGTGCGAAGGTCCATGGAAGGACAGGGTCAGGCCGCGTAGGGAGCGCTTGGATATGGAGTCGGAGGAGGAGGTTGAGTATGACTAACATAAAGACCACGGTGATATCCAAGACGACTAGGGTCTCACTATCTCCACCAGCACATCCGCCTTCAGGGTCAGAATCACAGGCATTTTAGGACGATTGGGATGTTGCCCTCCCCTTCCACCATGTGGCACCGGACATCGGCTGCATTACCGGATGATCACTACCGATGATATTGTTATTACTGTTGTATGTTGTAATTCCATATGTTACTATTGATGTATTTTGATACACTATTTATGTTATATTTTGGTACACTATTTATGTTATATTTTGATACACTATTTATGTTACAGTATAATTCACCATTTATGGTTTTTTTTGTATCTACTGTATTTAGTTTGGGTTTAAATTATTTAGCACTTTTTTTTGGATATTTTAAGCAAACATCGTTATATGTTGAAGTTTAACATATACAATTCATGTACAACATAAATGTCATAAAGATTGATAACTTAAAGGGCATAAAGTTCGAATACAACATTTATTTATTCAAAATATTACAAAGTGCCTGATAAACTAAACCACACAAACACATGAACTACACAAACACCAAATCTCAACAAACACAAAGTAAAGACTGTAAACTAAGCCTCGTCTGTCGACTGGTTTGGACACCCTTTTCGGGTATGACCGGTTTGCTTGCAGAGACCACACCTATTCCCTTAGTGCTCGCCCTCGTCCATATCATTACGAAACCTAGTGGAAATAGGTTGGCCAGTAGACTTCCTTGCATGGCAGGATCAGGATGAATCTGTGTCCCATACCACTCCGGCCAAAGCTTCTCATTTGGGATCGACAAAAACTCCCCCTCATACACTTTCAACATGGCCTACTACATGTATACCAGATGGACATATGGACCCCATTCGACACTCGCAATGGCACAGGATGCTAGTGCATGACGACATGAGAAATGTAGTGACTAGAAAAGGCCACAGTCACATGTGCCCGCCGTCAAGCGAACACAGAACGACCCTTGCGACCAACCCTCGAGAGGCTCTAACTCCTCAACTAGGAACACTGAAGCCCGTCTATTGCAGTGAGTGACGCGCATCTTCGAGATTACCTCTCTATTCTTCTCAATAGCAGCCATCAGCCGTTGGGAAAATTATATCCTCCACTAGTTGTGCATGTGCCTCCGTCCCTTCCTGACAAACAACTATTGCAGCTTTTCATATGTACATCGCACGATGGCTGAAATCAGTAAATAGGTGTACCTTTAAGTATAACATTCATGCACTCAGAGAGGTTCATCGTCATGCGCCCAAACTGGCGACCTCCGTCGTAGTGTTGTAGTCAGATCTCTTTGTTGAACCTACCAACCCAATCTGTCATCTCTTATGACAAGCCCCTCAATGCATCTATGTACCACTCGTACCCAGTGTTTCTTAGACTGTAAGCAACATTTATGAGATACCGCTTTTTCTCGGCAAACTTGAAACAAGACATAAAGTTCGTCGCCATGTGCCGAACACAATAATTATGAAATGCTCTAGGAGGCTGCCACCTACTATCATTATTGTATTTCCTCAGATTGGTTAGGAAGAATGACTAGGACTTTGTGGTCTGAGAATCAACAATTGCAAAGACTACAGGAAGAATATTGCTGTTACCATCTTGTGCTACTACAATAAGCAAAACACCACCATATTTGCCATACAAATGCGTGCCATTGATAAAGATGAACAACTTGCAATGCTTAAAAGCCTCCACACAGGCAGAGAAGGCCCAAAATACCTTATTAAACATGCTGCAATCACACACCATAAGGTGTCCCTAATAATAAGGTTCAACGCTGATCCTACATATCGTTCTAGGACAACAACTCTGCAATGCTTGCAGCAACCTCGACACCTTATTGTATGAATCCTTCTATTTGCACAATTGCCTTTTACTTCACCATCCAGACCTTTCTGTACAAGAGTTTGAAGTGATAGCTTTACCAAACTACACCTTGTTGGACAGAGATGCTGACGGATGGCGAAGATTATATCAATGGGAGGATGAGATGGCAGATGAGACTGTTGTCCAACTATCGATAGTCTTGAGACATGGTGGGTGCTAAACACGTGTACGCTCCTTCAATCCTACGCACCTCCCTAAAGAAATCAAACAACCGTGGTTGATATGTATAACAAGCATAACATTGATAACTGAAAATATAGAACACAATTAAACTTGAACTTACTAATATCTGAGATTCTATCGGAGAGCAACACAGAGACGCCCAGGGTAGCTTGCTTTAGGTTGTTGGCAATGCACATGGTACTTTAATCGATCCAACTCTGCAACTCGGTACTCAGCACTTCTGCGAATACTGTAGTTCACGCCCTACAATACTGCATCTCGGCTTTTGAATCTGTAGCCAACTCAAAACTCAACACCACCGTCTAAGTTGTAATCATCTTCACCAGTATTGGAAAATAGATTTTTCTCTTGCATCACGTCCAGATCCAATATATGATGGTGACTGGGTACAAATGACAATGCCGAAATTTGGTTCGGGGCATGCAAAAGATACCGATGTGATAGCTTGATCGGAGTCTCTGTACAAACTCTTCATCATCATCATCTTCAGAAGAACCGCTCTCGTTGCTATCCGCAACATACTTCTCGTCTGAGTCTGCACTGTCAATATCTCACAAGATACACAACAAAATGGGATTGTTACACTCAAATATCACCCAAGTATCATTATTTCTCATATGGCAATTGGGATATACATTTACAACCAAATATCTTTTACTACTAGACATTTTGGCTTATTTTTGAAAGAAAAAGATAGAAAAGAAGTAGTGAAATATTTGCAGAGAATACAAAAGGTTACACATCCTTTTATAGTTGTTGGAAATTTGTCATAACGTATCTCATTTACATTGTAAACGTCATAATCATTCATGTATCTCATTCACAGTATAAATAAAATAATACTACATGTATTTCGTTTATACCGTAAACGAAATATATATGTCAATATTATGTGGCCTTATCTTAATTACAGTGTAAACGAAATACGTATAATATTATTTTGTTTATACTGTAAATAAAATAAGATATTCGATGCATTTTGGTAAAAACACTATAAATTGTTTATTTTAATAAATAAAATATTTATTTTATTTATTTAAAAAATCCCACTTAACACTCAAGCAATCAAGCAACAATGGAGCCCATTCCATTGAAGACGTTGGCCAGTAGTGTAACAAAATAATTAGTATGTTTGTTGACACTTGACACAACAATTATGCAACATAATGTGGCACCACTTACGCTCATAAATTGGATTTCGGAATTAACTGGTTGATGGCTTGAAGCAAGTTTTTGTGTCATACGGGTCCCATCTATGATCTATGGGAGAATATGCCTTGGAAAACAAGGGCAGTTTTGGTACTCCCGCTCCACTTTTTTTTCCTTTCCTTGCCGTGTTTTTTAGGGTACCACATTCATGTACGATTTAACACATTTATTGGGTTAATTAAATTAAAAAGAGTAAAATATATTTTTTGTTCATGAAATTTGACAAAAATTTTAAAAATATTCTTAAGTTTTATTTTGTTTTAATTTTGTTCTAAAAATTTTCGATTTGCATTAAAATACTCTCGATGGTTAAATTTTAAAAAAATTTAAGACCAATATAACAATAATACATGAAAATTATACTCGATTTGCTTGTATTGAGGGTTGTTCTTATGAAATTGTTGTTGAATTGATCTTAAATTTTTCGAAAAATTAGCCGTCAGGTGTATATTTGATGCAAATCGAAAATTTTTTTGACAAAATTGAAATAAAATAAAACTTAGGAGTATTTTTAAAACTTTTGCCAAACTTTAGGAATAAAAATATATTTTACCCAATTAAAAAATATTATATATTCTATTTTTTATTTTTAGTATTAAAAGTAATTGATGAAAAATAAAATTCACTAAAAAAAATAACACATTTGTAACAAAAATTGTGTTAAATTTAAAATTGTTATAAAAAGATTATTATTTGTAACAATAATTGGTGATTGTTACCGAATAATAATACTTTGTAACAACAATACAAATTGTTACAAAATGTACTAATATTTTATAACAATTTATCTTTTTGTTACAAATTATGTCAGCTTTTGGAATGAATTGGTGTTACGTTACAAAATTTTTATTTTATAACAAAAGATAAAGTAGTTGTAAAAATTCAACTTATTTTATAACAAAATATATTTTTATTTCAAAAACTCCAATTGTTTGTTAACAAAAAATTAATTTGTCACAAAATTTAATATTATTTATAACAATGTATTTGTTTGTCACAAAATATAAATATTTTTTGTAATTAAAAAAAATTGTTTCAAAATATTAAAATCTTTAAGAGTAAAAAAATTGTTTATATAATTTTTTTAGGATAATTTTATTTTATTTCAAAAATTAAAAATTTTAAATATTATTTGTATTCATTAATTATTTTTATAAAAAAAATTAAAGATTAAATAATTAATTTTTAAAAATTGTAGATACTATTTTATATTTTTTAAAAAATTAATATATAATTCTTACTAATAATAAAATTTTAAATATTAATATAAACTTAATTTGAAACATAAAAAAGTTTAATTACATTATTAAACATAAATAAGAATAAAAATAATTAAATGTAAAAAGAGTAAATAATAAAAAAAAAACTAACTCCGTCACTTTTACTCCTCTTTCTACGCTTTCATTCCACAGTATAACTGAACAATGGAGCTTTTGGAAAAAGGAGCACCTGCGTAGACTCTTGTTCTGCCTCGTCTTGGTCTCTTCTGTCGTCATCTTTTGCGTCGTTCAATGATGTTGCAACCCCACACACAATCTCTCTCACTCTAATAGGGCACAAAGACCCCAAACTCCTAAATCTTAAATTCTCATTTTCAGACTCTTTGTGAATGCTCATTCAGACATCCACTGTCCATCGTCACTGGCTTCACGGTGTTCTTTCTCTGAACCAGCAGCTCTGCTTTCATGCTATACAGTTTTTCTACGCCGCACTACTTGCCGGAGAACCTTAGTCACGACGCTACCAATAGCTGTCGCGAAGTGTAAAGGTCACTGCTATGCTCGTGGTCCTCTTCTCCTCGTTGTTGCTTATCCTCTTCTTCTCGGCACTGCTCTTCTTCTCGGTGTTGCTCATCTTCATTACGGCGTTGTTGCTTTTTTGGGGAGGAAGGTCACAAGCCCCTGCTCAGCCGCTCCTCTTTTTCTCGGCGCTGGTTCTGGTAATGCTGCTGAACTACTTTTTTTCTTTTTAAAATAGGATTAAGGTCTGAATTTTGTTATTATAATTTATAATGCTGGATTTGTTCAGAACTTGTTATTATAATTTATAAGATTAATTTGTTGTTCTAAACTTCTGATTATTGTTGATTTATTCTCTTTATTTGGTTCTGATATGTTTTGATTTTAATTACATATAATGTTGATTTGTTGCTTTGTTCTCCATGTTTAATTCTAGTTTATTCTAATTTTAATTAAACATATTTTAATTATTGTTGATTTGTTATCCTCAATTAGTTCTGATTTGTTTTTATTATAATAAAAGCATGTTTTGATTATTGTTCATTCGTTCTGATTTTAAATAAAATATGTCAATTAATGACAAAGCTTGGAATAATTTTTGAGGGAGGCAAAAAATTCTTGTCAAAGACCATTCTAATATGTTACATTTGAGCTCAAAGAAATTATAGACGATGTAAGAGTTAAATATGGGATAACTAAGTTTTTAGTCCAAGACTTACCCAACTGAACCAATTTCACTCCTTGAATAAGTAATATTAATGTTTCTATTAAAAATTTGGAGGGTCATGACTCCCCATTGTCAAAGCGAAACTTCGCTACTGATGTTAATACTTAATTATTGGTGATTTGTTGCCGAATACCATCTTATTAGATTTTCTTTTTTACCATCAACTAGTGTATAAATCCGTGCTCAGCACGGGAAAATTTATAAAAGTAAGAAAAAAATTTATATGCTTCGATACTTAAAACAAAAATACAAAATAATTATTATTTTAAGATATTTATAAAATTATTATCAAAATCAAAGTTTAACTTAAAAAAGGAAGTAATAATTATTTTATATATTTTAAAGTAAAATAATTATACACTGATACAGAATTTAAAATAAAATTAAAATATTTACATTAGAATACTATTTTTTCAAAGACTTCTCTATAAACAACATTGATAGTTGAATTTGCAGACATTCCTACGTGATTCATAAGTAAAACTTTTAAACCTCTCTTACTCTTAACTTTTGAAAGTGCCACATATAGTTGGCCATGTGTAAAAACTGGTCTGGGCAAGTACAATCCAACATGAGATAAAGTTTGTCCCTGAGACTTATTAATTGTCATGGCAAACGATACTATTATGGAAAACTGTCTTCGTTGGAATCTAACTGGGACGGTTTCATTTGTTGGTACCATATTCATTCTTGGAATCAAAGCAATATGACCAACATTGTTACCCGTTAAGACTTCACATTCTATGACATGATTTCCAAGTTTCCTAACTTGTAGCCTTGTACCATTACAAAGACCACTGGATTAGTCAATATTCCTCAGTAACATCACCGGAACACCAACCTTGAGTATTAATTTATGTGGAGGCAAACCAGAGCAATTTATGCTATTTAGTAATTCAGGACCATAGAGATCTAGTTGACTCTCCATATTCCCTTCATCCATACATATGGAATCCGAACTAAGATATAATTTTTCTCCTCCAGGAATGATAGCCATCAGATGGTTGTTGACCTCTTCAACGATGTCTAGTGTGGGAGCCAGTATAGTTCTTGCTTTGAAAAAATCCTTTGAGGACATGTTTTCCAGAATATTTGGATAAGAAAAATGAACTAACTCATCAAATACCTGGTCCGAAGAAGGAATAACAATATCTCCTGGAAGACATATCTCAGATTCACCATCCATATTGTCACCTATTAGACCATCACCAACTTTCAATAACCACTCACCAAATTGCTCTGTCTCGTCTTGATCTGAAGTAGTCGTCCCTACAGAGAGTCTCATGTTTTTTGTTAGTTTGAGCACCTGGCAAAACTTTCAAAGGTAAGACGAATTCACGGTTGAATGAACGATATCTTGTCTCGATCCTCGTGGAATGACAGGAAGAATTTGTCTAAAGTCTCCACCTAGTACAACCACTTTTCCTTCAAAGGGCAAATCTTTGCTATATGTTGGAGAACACCTCATGATGTCACCCAAGCATTTGTCAAGCGCTTCGTAGCAGTACCTACTAACCATTGGGGCCTCATCCTAAATTATAAGTTTGGCTTTCAACAGTAACATTGCTTGAGGGGAACCAGGTTTGATGTTACATATAGAATCCTCAGTTATATTCAGCGGTATTTTGATCCTTGAGTGTGCCGTTCTTCCATTGGGAAGAAGTAAAGATGCAATACCACTCGAAGCAACGTTTAACACTATATCATCCCTTAAGCGAATCTCAGCAGACATAAGGTTCCAGAGAAATGTTTTTCCAGTACCTCCATGACCATACACAAAGAAAAAACCCCCTTCATCACAATACACAGCTGTAATAATTTTATCGAATGCATATCTCTGCTCAGGTGTTGCGATGGCTAACATGTCTGAGGCATTTTTCTTTAAATCATTCCTGTTAAAGTTTAGCTCTTCCCTTATAACCCTTTCGGTTAACAAAGAATTATCAACTTCAGTTGCTAAAGGCATAGGAGGATAGTCTTTCAAGGTTTTACCATAGGAATATAAGATCTTGTCTATATCCATTAAGCACAACTGCTTAATCTCATCATCTGACATTGTTAACTCTGCATATTATACGATACCATAAAAATTCAATCAAACTAAAAATGATCAATAAAGAAGAACTTTTATCGTTGTAATTAATAGAAACTCACCGCTCATGTTCATCACGGCTCTCTGTCGATACAAAATATCATCTGAGAGTTCATGCCAACATCTATCCCAAACATGTTCTGGTCTTGAGATATTGTTGGGTGTTAATAGAATGACAAATGACCTCCTAACATATGATCCTGAGGCCCATAAGCTTGCTTCCTTAATTGCATCAATGAATTCTTTGTCATCTTGCAAGAGTCCAAGGGCGAAGCATGCATCTCTATACGTAGCTTAAATTGTTCCTCCAACTGTTCTTATATCTCGAAAACCTGTACATCCTCTTTGAGTATTCAAGAGAAGTCGTTGGTAATATTCTTCGGTATTTGCTGCAAAAAACTTAGTTAAAATCCCACTCTTAAGTTATTAAATGGATTAAGCTACGCTATTTTAATTATTATGTAGCTTCACATCCGCTTAAGAATAATTTTTCTAAAAAATATAGAAAAATAATAAATCATATAATCTACAAATTATAACTGTTGGAAGTTATTTGAACATTTATTTTCTAGTGTAGATAAATTGAATAAAATGGACATGGGGTACAGGCTGTTAAGATTTTAAATTTAAATCTTTAAATAAGTAAGATCAAAATTGAATGTAAACTCGTCATTACCTGCAGGTACATGAGTCAACCTTCCAATTGCGAAGCCTTTCTTTCTAGGAAACCACTTTGAATAATCGTCCTTCCAAACAAACTTGGTTGGAAACTCAGCATAAGTCAGACTTCGAGCATAAGGATATGACATGTTCGCTGCCATCCATCCCAAAAACATGGACTTATGAGATATTGCTTTTTCGACGATATCATTCACATTAGAAGTTTCACCATAAACCACAGATTGCTCATCCTCCAAATGGAATAGAAGTCTAATCACAAATGGTTCTTTCTCTTGGATTTCGTATCCAAATAGACGCCAGACTGCCTTACATGCCGAAATATACCTACAATCGTAGTAATTCCTAATTTCGTCAACAACTTGTGTGGCTTCTGACGGATCACCAGCATTGTATAGAGTAGCTGTTACGCGGTCATTACCCTTGTATACATACTTAAACAGATACTTAATAGAACTTGTTTGGCATGTGTATTCCACATTTATGTGGCACCCGAACTTGAGCAACAATTCTGGATTATACGGAACAATGAACTTATTATCTAGTACACATTCTCTTTTTTTCACTGTTCGACCGTTATCAGTACGCCTATATTTGGGAAATCCGGCCTCATCAATGAGTGTTCGCTGTCTAAACTCTTTAGGATAGAACTTTGAACAGGATCCATTCTTCATGCAAGGTGAATTATTGTTGTACGGACCACATGGACCATGTACCATGTAATTTTGAACAGCTCTATGTAGATTTGGCCTTTCATTTTCATCAGGAATCTCAGCTGTTATATGTTTGTCTATG
Organism: Arachis hypogaea; assembly: GCF_003086295.3. NCBI lineage: Eukaryota > Viridiplantae > Streptophyta > Magnoliopsida > Fabales > Fabaceae > Arachis > Arachis hypogaea. The sequence goes on along the minus strand of NC_092045.1, from coordinate 72,614,953 downwards.
TCATCTGGTGTTTGTGGCTTGAACTCGTTACTCATGAATAAAAGGATATGTGCATGCGGAAGCCCTCTCTTTTGAAACTCTACAGTGCAAACGTCTGAAAATTGAAAAAGACAAATGAGCAAAGCATTACAACATAGGATTTTAATAAAGCGTTGCATAAACACAGACTTACATCCCAAAATTTTGCCAAAGATTTTTCCCTCTTTGAGGTCATCTATCAAACCATCAAGCTTGATCTTGAAAATTCGACACAATATATCAGGACGGTCTTCTGCCTTCAATCCAATGGAAGTCACTTCTCTTCTTATCTCATCCCATTCAGGGTTACAGGTCATGATGATAAAATAGCTAGGATATCCTGCATATCTGCAAATTGCAAATGCATCTTTACAATTATTCATCATATACCTAGGTCCACCGGTAAAAGTACTGGGAAGAATGATTCTTTTGCCAAGCCTTGCAGCATCTACATCCCCATTTATAAGACTTTCATGCAGACATTTGTATTTATCAACCCTCAACTGTGGTTGTTTACACCTAAAGAATTTTAACCTCTCTGATTCCACAATTGTGTAGGCATCTACCAGAAACTGTTGGAATAATCTCTTTGATCTCAGAATTAACGGAGATTCACCCGTCCTTTTCTGTAGTCGAAAAGCAAAGAATTGTCGCAAAGTGATTGTTTTGTTTTTCTTTGTAGGTCTAGCGGAGATAGAATCTGATGTTGCAATACCCAAACGAAATCCATCCTCCCCATACGGAAACAACAATGGATATTGCAAGGCTAAATAAGATGGATGAAAAACATCAATCCGCTGGAGCTTTCTAGATTGACTCTCTATAATAATATATCTATCTTTGCTAAGTTGTTCGACATCGCCAACAATCAATGCAGCCACTTCAGATGTAGATGGCAAGTTGTATGTCCTGCCATCTGTAGTCCTTTTACTAATCAACTTAAGCTTTATGTTTGTGCAATTTTCCTGTTGGTACCTATCTCTTGCATAGCGAAAACTCTTTGCCAAACTATTATATCTATCTAGCATGTTTCTTAATATTGCCACAATTTTCCTATCCCGCTCATTTATAGCTTCATTGGAACTGCGAAAAAAAAATAATAAAATTTATGTTATTTTCTCTCACAGATAAAAAATAACTAAAAAATTTGACTGGTTGCATGAAAATTACCGAAGTGTGCCTATTCGATTATCAATCTCATTCTCTGTGTCATAGATATATAGCTGGGCAAATGTTGGTCGCAAACTATCAGGAGGAAGTAAGCTACCAATGCTATGGTAGTTTTGACCCCCAAGCTTAAAAATTGGAGGAGCAGTCCCATTGTTCACCCCACGGTCAATTTTTCCAGCCATTGATGTAAAACAAAACATTGAATTAAATGTCCTTATATTTTTTAGAAAATGAATACTTCTTTGATCTCCTCCAGTATGAAGCAGAATGAGCTCATCAGGAGGCACAGAAAGTAGAGGAAGCTCAATCTTTCCTTCCATACAACATAATGAAAACTTTGGTTGGGGCGACTGTTTGGATTTAGCAAGCCTTTCTCCAGACCACATCCATGCTTTACAGTGTTGACATTGATAAATAGGATTTCCTATATCCTAGACATCTGACGAATGAACTCTCTTTAGCTACTCAGTTGTCATCCGATACAATTTAGTCCATGATGTACACAAAGATGCAAATAAACATACAGATAAAAATTTTACATACCGTCTAAGGTTTCTGAGGACGGTATAAAATTATCTTCCATATCCACATCCAACATTGAATCATCATAACCATTCAAAACTACAGTAAAAAAATTATAAAAATGCAAACATAATCACTTTGATGTATTACTAATAATTCATATCTCTTGCAAACTACAAACTTAAATTCTTGATATAATGAGAAATTACCTTCATCATCAACAAAAGGGTCAACACATTGGCCACTGTGTGTGTCAGCGCTTGGTGGATGCGTCTTAACAGTCGATAAATTTACATCTTCATAAAGTTATCCCAAATTAATAGCCACCGAAGTAACAACAGAGGAAGATTGTCCTTTTTGCACCCCAATCATAGTAGAACTTATTTACAAAAAAGTTCAATTTTATTCAAATAAACCATAGAAACTATAGGGAAAAAAAGAATATAATAATGATGATTATCTTTTCTAAATTACCTTTCTGTTAGGCACGATCGGTGGGAACCGGAGTGTGATGGAAGTTGATTTTGTGGAACGACTTCAGTTAGATTATTGGTGGGTCCTTGTACACTGGAGTATGCTAGAATTGTAATAAATCTATGTTATATAAATAATTTTCGATGAAGTATACTTTTTGTTAAATATTGGTATATGAATCATTTGGCAATCAATAATTATACATACTATTTGTTAACACGGACAGTGGAGTTCTTGTCAATGAGGGATCCGTCTGTAGAGTTAAAGATTTAGATCTTATCTCTGATGTAGAAGGTCTTACATAATTAGGAGGAGTATTTTTCTGTCCAAAAATTCCATGCGAGGCACAGTGTATACCATGCATAGATAGTTGCTTTCCTATGAATGAGTAATGAGAAATATATAGAAAATTTTTGTCATTAAACCGATGTAAATTAAATTTAGATAAATATGAGTCAATTACAGTGAAAAAATGTCACCTTTATCCTCACTGGATTGTAAACTGAGAATATTAGATGAGGTACCAGTTTCTCGACACACTGTTCTTTGACTTGTAGTAATATGATGCACATTTTTATGTACGTCAAAATTTGTATTATTGTTGTTCTTCGACACTGTTAAGTCAAAAAAAAAATAAATGAAACACAAATAATAATTATTCGATTAACTAATCTCGTATTTGATTTTATATAACTTTAGTAGTATACTTTCGTAGTTAAAATTTTTTTTTTGTATTGGTTTAGTTTTATTGAATTATTTTTTAAATTATTAAACTAAATCAATGAGTATTCATATCATATTATTCAAAATATAACCAGTCATCAGTTAAAAATAAATACAATTCAATTTAAATAACAAATAAAACTTTAAATTTAAATATAATTTTAAAATTTCAATTTATTTAAATCGAGTTAAATAGATATACTCAAAAGCATCAAATTTTATATTTTCCCAAGTATAGAGTTTTATGTATTAATTTAGGATAAATAGTATATTATATTAAATTATGATAGAGTATATTTTAAATAATATTAAATAATTAATTAACCTAAATAGTATATGAAGATTTGAAGATTGTATAGTTTTTATGTAATTTATAGCTTATTAAATATGAGTTTAAAAAATTTTATAAAGATGAATAGTTATTTATAGTTTTCAAATCACTAAACTAAAATATTTAAAAAATTATGTATAGTACAAACTACTTCGCTAATATTCTCAACAACGATAATAGTTTAAACTGTAATTCCCATAAAAAATAGAAATTAAAGAAGTTTTAGAAGAACACTTACCAGAAGCACAAAAGAAAGCAAACTCATTATCATCAAGTCTTTTTCATTTTCTTGCCAAAATTATCTTTCGTCTTAACCTTGCAACCTTCGATTGTGTGATTAGAGTGTGATACATTATCGTTGTTAAGTCCCTTATCTACAATGTACTTCTTCCACAACAATGAACTACAAATACAAATTTTCAAATTTTAATACTTATTTTGAAGTTAAATTTTAAATATCCATTAACTTACAATACTGATTATTTATTGATTAATTTATGAGGTATCAATTTTTACTTAAAAAAATAAAAAACTTAATTTTTAAATATGTAAAAATATACTAACAGTGACTTTTAATTCACAAATTAATAATCTAATTAAAATGGGTATATATATACCCATTTTAATATTAAGCAAACTAATTTTTATATCATATATTATCAAATAATTAATTAAAAATATACACTCCTGCACGACAAATTTTAAATTTGAATTTAGAAGTGATCAATAAATCACATTTTTTAATCAACGTATAACAAAAAAATTAGTTAGAGACAAAATATTCAACATAGAATAATTTTAGTCATTTAAAATTTAAATCTTAAAAATTAGATTACATATTAAAAATTAAATACAACTTTGTGGTATGCTTCAATAATAATAATAATAATAATAACAATAATAATAATAATAATAATAATAATAATATACTTTTAAAAGGTGGTACTACATGTTTTCCGTAATATGTAATTTTTAAATTTATTTTATAAATAATAAAATAATTTTTTTGGATAATTACATTAAGTGAATAATAAAAATTAGTATCCAAATTAACAAACTTTAACCTATTTGATAAAATAAAATGAAACTTACATAAAACATATGAAACTTACATAAAACATAGTGTATTGTGTAGTAACAATATTTTTAGAGAGTGTATAATAGTCTTATTTTTTTCAAATATTTAACAATTAAGCTATATTATATTAATTCTTTTCAATTACTAAGCTAATAAGTTTGTAACATGTGAACAGTAAAAAAAATAAAATTGTAAAGAAGTTGAACAAAATAAAATGAAAACACTAATCAATAGAAGACTAATCAACATTTAAAAAATTTATCCGAAATGAAAAAAATAAATAAAACTTACATAAAGATGTGGTGCAATGTGCAACAGTAACACCTTCAAAAAATATCTAATAATCAAATATTGAATATGAAAGATTATATGTAATTGTAGAGTTCTTATATAGAGCTATTGTATTTTGGGCTGGGCTAAAATATTAATGTGTATATGTTATAATTTGTTGGAAAGAATCAAAGATATTATATTATTTTAAATCAATAGTTTTCTTTTTGAACGAAATAAAAAGTTTCTATTTACGGAGTCATAAATATAATATAACATACTTTAATGAGTCACAGCAGCATACAACACCAACACCCTAACAATCACTCTCATTCAGGAATTACTCTCATTTAATAATATTTTTTATTTGATAATTTAACGTTCAATGATTAACTAATAATAAATTAAAAGCACTTTTTATTACTCTTATTATTTTATTTCGAAAAAATCCATATACTAATTTTTATTTGCGGATTTTGAGTTTAGGTTGAAGAATTTAGAATATGATTAATATATATCGGTCCCATGTCATGATTGCTTAAAACTTGTGCCATCTTTTTCGTGAACCACTCCAATTTCTAAATATTTTTCTGATCTCTAAACAACTTCATGAATTAAAATTTTTCTCTAAATCTTGATCTTAAAGGGGGGAGGAGGGAGAGTGGAAGGTCACTATTGTCAAAGTAGAGACAACTGCAGCAACCCTCCCACATCAGCTAATTGTGTGTTACCAGGAGAAAGAAGAGAGTTTTTATCAACAGAGAAAAAAAAATTTTAAGTAATAATATAATTAGAATAATTTCACAAAATTATATAATTTATTTAATTAATTTTATTAAAAATCAAGAGAATTAAACATAAGTCACCTAATATAAAATTAATAGTTCAATATTAGAATCTTAAAATAATGCTACATGAGAATATAATCGAATATTGAAATTTTATTATTCTTAAAATCGATAATGAAATCTTTTTATTTCATTATTTTAATTTTCATAAAAAAATTTTCATTAAGAATAAGTTGAAAATAGCATATAATAAATAAGTGACTCTATTAATTAGATTTAGAAGTCGGTAAAATCGCTATCCTTCGAGTTAATACTAAATTATAAAATTGGAAGAAAAAAAGTGTTAAGTGTACTGATATTTAGGAATCCATGATGAACATTAAAAAAAAACAACACCAAGAAGCTTAAATTATTGTATCTTCTTTAAAATACGATTATTGATCCCCACGCAAATAATAATAACTTGAGGAGTAAAGTCGCTGAATGCCAATGACTATTGTTTGATATACAGGTCAATTAGACAATTACTTTCTTGTTCTTTTAGTCAATTATAAAAATAGCAGATATAATTATATAGTCAAAAAATCTGTATTCTAAAAGTATTCAATAAATTTTAATAAAAAAAAATAACATCTAAAATAATATATATATATATATATATATATATATATATATATATATATATATATATTATACGCTAACAATACCCATAATTATCTAATTATATATTAGAGTCATGTTTGACTTGTATCAAAATAAAAAGAAAGTACTTTCAATGTCAGAGGCATGTCCTAAAAAACATAGATAATTAAATAAAACAAAACAACAATTATTTAATTTAAAATATTTTAAAATTTGAATAGTATCTATTCTCTCAATAAACAATAGTCATAGCCAAGACTCCACCAAACCTTTAAAACATGTTTCACAGCAGCTACTTTTTAATGGAAGGAGCACCAGATATGTTGAACTCATCCAACAGACGCTTCAAACAAAATAAAACAAAAAAGTATAATTAAGATTTTAACCAAAAAATAAATTCCAAAATATAAAAGAGGCCATATAAGTGAAGACTAAATGAATACCCTCACAACAGGTCTTTTAATAACAGACAAATTTTTCACGATTGGATCAGGTGACTCATCACAAACAGAACATCCATCTTCACCTCGAGGCTACATAAAAAAACAATAAAAAAATAAATAAACAGCATCTCATATTTGGCAAATTAAGCCTTAATATACATAGTCTAAAAATCAACAAAAAAAAGAAGAAATCATACATGCATAGGGTTAATAGGACCAGCACGGGGTACACCAGATTTTACCGGGCCTTGAGTATCCCTCCACCTCGGTAAATTGGTAGAATCAGAATGTATTACCGATACATCATAAGAATCGCACCATCCAGTAGTTTCTACTTCGACCTTGAACAGAAACTCCTTATCAAGGAAAAACTCATTAAAACCAGTAGGATCTTTGCTTGCTTTCCCCTTTTCCTACACCAAAAATTTTACATTTATATTGTTCTAAATAAATAAACATATCTTATTGACAATCATAACGTGTTCAACGAAATTGGTTTCACGTACATTCAACTCTTTCACCATCTCAGTACAGGTTCGTCCGAATAGTGCTGCAACCTCCTTATCGAACACAACAAAGTTCGTTGTACTAGTACCATCAAAAACCAACAAATTCAACTTATACCTTTTTTTTTTAATTCAAAAACATCAATTAACACCTGGCCTATCACCCTTTAGTTACAACAAAATCATAAAAATGATATTCAACATAATTTAGATGCTCAAACACAATTTTTTTTAGATTTATCAGTTTTCTAGATTTTAGCCTAGCAAAGGAGACTTTGGTATAAAAGTGTTGTAGGTACATGAATTTTTTTCTGTGCACTCTATCTTTGTTTGCCAGCTTTTTTTTTTGTGGCTAAACCAGATTTCCATCAACCAAAGCAGTTTTTGTTTTTAATAAATATTAGTATTAAGCCAGATATTGCTAAATCATTAAAAATCAACATAATCAATTAGTTAACTATATTGCATTTTTATGAAAAGATTGCACAAATAAATCTAATTAGAGTAATACCTGTCAACCACATTATTCACGTCCCTATTACAGCCATCGCAGAAGTATTCATCTGCATTAGCTTCTGCCTTCACGCTGCAAACACATGATTTATACCACCAACTTGGAACGGGTTTAACATCAAGAACAGTGGCCCGAACAACATAGAATCCAACCTATATAGGAACATTTTGAAAGTTTTAAAAAAAATTAACCAAACGAAAAAAAGTAGTTTTATATAAAGCACTCACATCCGCAGCAGCACGTAACTCCTTTATTATCTTCCTCCCAATGGAATATAAAACTTCATCTTCATCAAGATATGCTGGTTTGCCAGAAATCACAGACAGGTACTGCGAGATCTCTCTATAGTACACACTACTTATCAATCACGATGCCACAAAAATACAGTCAATATGCACAACCATAAATAATTCACAATATTGTTACAATACCTTTTTCGAAGCATCAAAGCCTCAGGAATATCTGGATTTATCAAGAGTCCAGTACCATACATAATGTTCTGCACAATATTGGTACCTATATATAACAATCATTGTTTAAATGAGTTGTACAATTATACATGACAGAAGAATTATCGAATGGAAGGTAACCAAAAGTGTACTTAGATTTAAAAAAATAACTATAACCTACCGTGAACCTAATTAATTATTAAAACTTTTTATTTTAGCAATGACATATAAAAAAAATATTTAATACAAATATAAAATAATAAAAAGTATTATATAGTAACAGAAATATAGTTTAAAATTATATATTGATTAATTAATTCTCGAGTAATTCAACATAGGATTTACAATCAATGAAGAAAAAAAAACTGCTGATACCTCATTTATCCAATTTTATATAATAATAGTTTGTATCACTTCAACCAATTAAATTTTAGAAATTAAAAACAAAAAAGAGAATTTCCAATGATATTTAAAAAAATCTCTACGTATCTCAACTGTTTTTACTATATGAAAATATTGATGGCATAACCTTCCTTCTATTGATAACCTTTCATGAGCCACCCATTTTGCATCTCAATAATTAGTAGAAATAGTTACAATAAGAATATAATCATTTGATAGTAATCAAATACTCACGTACCTCCAGCATTTTTTACTCTTGCAAATTGAAGAATAACTATTGGCAGTTGTTGATCGCTCGATGCTAGAAAATCCTTGATCCGGTCCACCATCTCTCCAAGAACAACAATATTAAGCTGTAAACTGTATAGAAATGCAAATTATTTAGAAAATAAAAGATTATTTATTTAAATATATTAAGTGGTGAGTAAGGATTGTTGGAAAAAACGCCCCGTCATTCTCAATATAAATGACCATCATGTTAATAAATTTGCCATCGTTCATGTATTTCCTCTCACCCTCTACGCCGGCCATAACTCCAGCAACGTCTTAAATAAATATCAAACAGAAAAATGTGCCCAAATCACACCTTTTAGTGATATTTTGTCATAATTAAAAAAAAATCAACTTGTGTACTTGCCATAAATTATACACTTACCAACCAAAAAAGGATGATGAGGAGAGTATCCCATAATTTTCCTAAAAGGGACCAACTTAATACCATATAACGGTATTGCATCACAGAAAGAGGGTAAGACAGTAGTTCTATCTTGAAAAAATAACCGAAATTGATGCGATGTTGTGCAATACAACTCACAGTTGTTGTTAACTCCAAAGTATGTAAAAACATACACAGTTCCTTCCGATATCAATGACTCAAACACAGATATCAGATCCTCACCTACAGAAGCATGCATAGTTGTTCCCTATTTTTTCAAAAAGAAAAAAATTTTATTATTCACTTTCTACACCCAGTACCAATAAGCTCCAACTAAATAAACAAACAAAATTTATATAAAAATTTTCTTTCAATATTTATAACTGAATAAATTAAAAATATGATTTAAATCTAGAATATTAAGTATTAAACATTAATAACAGATTTATATGCAACCAAAGGAAGAATATACACGTAATGGATTCAAATATTTAATACTTTAATATATGCTATCGTTATATTTTAAACATATATTCAACTATATATTGAGAATAATTAGAATATTTAATTTTAACTGTATATCTAATTAGAACATTTTAGAAAGTTTGCTAAAAGTCTCTCAAAACTCCCTTTTTATTGGCCAAATATCCATCCCTCCATTCTCAATTTAAATGATTCTCTTTTCCATTATAGTTCCTCATGGCCGACAGTGAAACCTTTTGAATCTTTTTCTTTTCCCTGGTGTACATTTTTTACAAAAGGAAGAGTTAGTTTTATATTTTGCACCTAGATTTTGTTCTTTTCTATATATATATATATATATGCGTGCTAGTCACACTTATTGAAAGACTTGATATTTGGATTGAATTCTTTTCATTTAAATTGACTCTTAATGAGGACATATACTAAATTACCTAAAAAATTCATGAAATAAAATACAACAAAATAGAAGGCAAAGATTAATTTTTCTGATACATGTAAGTCGCAAGCAAGATGGAGATCTCATTGTGACATGACTTTATCATATTGAAGATAAAGTTGCTTCATATATATTAAAAATAAAAATATAAAATACTGTTAATAAATAGTTATGGCCTAGAATATGATTAATATATATCGGTCCCATGTCATGATTGCTTAAAACTTGTGCCATCTTCTTCGTGAACCACTCCTATTTCTGAATATTTTTCTGATCTCTAAACAACTTCATGAATCAAAATTTTTCTCTAAATCTCGATCTTAAGGGGGGGGAGAAGGGAGAGTGAAGGGTCACTGTTGTCAAAGTAGAGACAACGACAGCAACTCTCCCACATCATCTAACTGTGTGTTACCAGGAGAAAGAAGAGAGTTTTTATCAACAGAGAGAAAAAAAATTTAAGTAATAATATAATTGGAATAATTTCACAAAATTATATAATTTATTTAATTAATTTTATTAAAAATCAAGACAATTAAACATAAGTCACCTTTAATAAAATTAATAGTTCAGTATTAGAATGTTAAAATAATGCTATATGAGAATATAATTGAATATTGAAATTTTATCATTCTTAAAATTGATAACGAAAAATTTTTATTTGATTATTTTATTTTTCATAAAAAAATTTTCATTGAGAATAAGTTGAAAATAGCATATAATAAATAAGTGACTCTATTAATTAGAAGTTAGTAAAATCGCTATCCTTCGAGTTAATACTAAATTATAAAATTGGAAGAAAAAAAAGTGTTAAGTGTACTGATATTTTGGAATCCATGTTAAACATTTAAAAAAAAACACCACCAAGAAGCTTAAATTATTGTATCTTCTTTAAAATACGATGATTGATCCCCATCCAAATAATAATAACTTGAGGAGTAAGGTCGCTGAACGCCAATGACTATTGTTTGATATACAGGTCAATTAGTCAATTACTTTCTTGTTCTTTTAGTCAATTACAGACATAGCAGATATAATCATATAGTCAAAAAATCTGTATTCTAAAAGTATTCAATAAATTCTAATAAAAAAACATCTAAAATAATATATATATTATACGCTAACAATACCCATAATTATCTAATTATATATTAGAGTCATGTTTGACTTGTATCAAAATAAAAAGAAAGTACTTTCAATGTCATTAGCATGTACCAAAAAACATAGATAATTAAATAAAACAAAACAGAGCCAATAACAAATTGAAGAAAATTTTTATTAAATAATACAATTTTTTTTAGTCCTATACCTATAACAAAAAATGACGCATCAGCCAATTCAAATGAAATACACTAAATATAAACATATTATGTAATACAATCATATTGATAAATTATTTTGGCTTATAAAATTATATTTCCTTAATAAAATTCTTTAATGCAGAATTTAAACCAAAATAAGACACATTAATTTTTAAAGCATTATTTAATTGTTATAGGACATTATAAGGATAATAATTAAAATTATATAAATTTTCTTATGAAACAAAATTTAAATGAAACAATATTTAACAGAGTTAAAATTTAAATCTTTTTTTACTGTAAAATATTCTTTTATAAAAAATTTTCTTGCTTTTCTTGCAAGGAAATATACAATTGGGTTTTATTTTTGTTCAGTTTTTAATTGAATGGTCACAACAAAACCATAAAACTGTTGAGATTGAAATTGTAATAATTATGAAAGTGAGAAATATACAAATGTGGGACTATGTGTATAAAAACAGAGAAATAATTGTGTGGATAAATAAATTAGAAGTACCTGCTTATCCATCAACACCATTTCAATAGAGCTACTGGATCTGAGGTTTTTGAATTTTGATAAAAACCAGAGTCTGATTACTCTGACATGAATCTTCCAGCTCTCTTTTGGCGGTGCAATCATCTCTAACAAATCATATTGTCTATCCATTTTTTCTCTAGATAAAAAAATAAGAGCAAGCCATAAATTATAGCAAGTATGTGTGATAACAGTATAAGACCATACTTTCTAGGCTTTTATAGCAACTAAGAAGAGGTATATTTTTTGGGTAAATCATTTTAAAATTAGACTGCATCCAAAATCATATTTCTTCCATAATCCAAAAGAAGAAAAAATCTGTCTTGATAATTTAAAAAATAAAAAAAAGATTTGAATTGAAAATACAGCTCTTATTCTATATCATAAATACTGTCAATTAAAAGTAAATTGAGTAAAAAAAGATATGAAAATAACAGCTGAATTCATGTCTTCCTTTAAGAAAATATATATATATATATATATATATATATATATATATATATATATAATAATACCCATAATATATGTATCAGAAAAATCAATAATATATACGTGTACAGTAATACACATAATATATATATCAGAAGAAAGATATTGTATTATTTTATTTCGAAAAAAATCTCATCATTTTATTGTTGTTTTCTAAACCATGTATCATACGTAGCAAATTTAAGATAATTTTATCCAAAACATATGCCTTTTTTATGAGCTTAAATTATTAGAAAAAATAATTTTATAACATAGTATCATATTTTCTTTAATTAAAATTTGAGGTATTGATTTTTATTGATTCCAAAAAAATATTGCAACATAAGACAAATAAAAAAATAATATATAAGATTTAGACAAAATAAAAAAAATTACGTGAAAAGAAGTATTAAAAGAGGGATCAATTGTATGATAAATTTAATTATATATGGGTCGCATGCAATTTGGGATTAGGTTTTAAATTACATATATTAATAAATTAGTTCAGAGACTTACCATGGTTACAACCAAGGTTCTGAGAACAGGGAAAGGACCCAAGAAAGGATCCATCGGAAAGCTGTTGTTAGGACTGGGCATGTTTGTGTGCAAGTGTTTCAAGTTATTGGTTTTTTTTTCTCTATAATCTAAAACACAAAACATACAACGGTGAGCTGAATAATCAAATAATAATCTACAAATTTCACAAAAACACAAAGCAGCAGCAGTACAACAGATCCAGAACCCCAAAATAAAATAATCATTCAACAATTTCAACAAAACAAAACCCTATAATCATTAAATAATTTGTTGATTTTAGAACAGAGATCCAGAGAATAAAATGAAAATCGAAGAATAGGTGCACACCAAAGCCACTGACCTTCGAGATAATGACGCCGAGACGACGGCGACAAGACGACTGCGAGCAGCAGGAAGAATCCGACGGAGGATGGGCGCCGAGTGATGAAGAAGACATCAAATAGGGGATCTGACTTGGAAAAACACCGACAGTACAAAGAGAAACTCTTCGGACAGCCACGGACGGCGGCAACCGGTCACTCCGTTCGGCGGCGGTGGAGGCTAGCTAGGGTTTTCTCTTCTTGTTATCTTTGAATGAAAGAATGAATAAAGGTAACAAAAGAGAGGAGGGAGACCAGCATGCAGTAAGTGTTATTCCCTTTTTGTTTTCTTTTGTTTTATTTATCTATTCTAATTTATAAAAGTAACAAAAGAGAGGAGGGAGACCAGCTAACGTGTTCTTGTTTTCTTTTGTTTTGTTTATTTATTCTAATTCCCTTTCTGTTTTCTTTATTTATTCTAATTCCCTTTTTATTTTCTTTTGTTTTCTCTATTCATTCTAATTTATAAAGAGGCTACTTGTGATTGATCAGATTCTCTACACTTATTGTGATAAACGAAAAAATTGATTAAAAAAAGTTTTTATTTCTGTTCATTGAATAGATTCTGTTTATTTTAAAATAATTGTTGTTTTAATTTTAACTTTTTAGATTCATTAAAAAATTAAAATATGCATTTTAAATTAAAATAAAAGCCATACCTATTTTAAAACTGAAGAAGTATATGATAATGATAATAATAATGATGCTGAATGAACAAATAATTTCAATAATGCATGATTTATTCCCAAGTTCTCAAAGTAGTAATCATATCTATGTGAGAGAGGGGATTCCAATGCAAGGTTCAAGATATTCCAAGACCAAACATGCTGTGCATAGTTGAATCTCACTCAACTCTCCTTGCAATTGCCAACATATTATCACCACCACCAATATTACACTTATTTCTTCAACGGGCTTTCATTTTTTTATATAATTATTCAAATACTAAATATAATAACTATTTATTAAAAGAAAACACACTCAAAATCTTGGATTAAATAAACAAATATACGAAACAACTCTTGTATCAAGTTATAAGAGATAAATTAATGTCAACACAAAAACTTTGAAAAATAAACTACTCATATATTGTAGATCCTAATAACTCTCAAACAACCATAGTTCATTCAAATAATAGTTTAAATAAATTATTCTCCTATATTTTAAATCGAACTGTGTAGAGGCGTGTTGATTTAGTCCTCCACCACAACCCACTTCCCTTTCTTAGATTTGGATGAAACTGACTCCTCTCCAATCTCTTCAATATGTTTCTTAGCTCCGAGAATCTTAGAATTATGTTTCTCATCAACTGCAGGTGATGGAGTTGGCTCACTCTCACAAGTCTGGGATATGCCATCATGTACCAATAAATATAAGAATAATAATATTTTAGTTACTATGTAAAAATTAATAACATCACTGTAACAATTTAAATTGGAAATCATTTGACACAAACCTTAGAAGTGTTGTATGGACCAGTAGACAAACTCAATAGTTCAGAATTTTCATGGGACAAAAGGCCCTACAAAACAATTGATTCAATAAAAAGACATCATCAAAATATGGTTGCTCTGTTTTTCTAATACAGAAACAAAAGAAAAAGTTATTAGACAGAGGGGATTACAGTGTCAGGATTGTATTTATCCAGGAAGGCAGAAACCAGAGAATTCTCATTAGTCATTCTCAGCACATGAATCACATATGGTTCATAAGAGTTCAGATTTCTCATCTTGAGTTGCACTTTGAAGATGAACTTAATATCCCTAAGCTTATTAATCTCTTCGGGACAGGAATTTTTCTCAACACCCTTCACAGTTAGGAAAAAAAACTTCATTCATGCTCTCATAAGTAATAAAAATTAAGGTATAGTCCAGACTATTAACACAAAAAAAATGAATATGACATCAAACCTTAGTCACACAAGACTGCCTAAGGTCCTTAGCAGAAACTCCAAGAAACTTTGCAGTTTCTCCATCGAACAAAACAAAAGAGGCAGCATCGGTGTGGTCTATCACCCTTATGTGGATGATGTACCTATTATTCACCAAAAAATATACAGTCCAAGAACAACACACTACATAAATCTTACCAATAATCAGTGTCTATACTATGCTATTACTGAATTGGATGCAAATAATTTTTTAATGGCTTACCAAAGAGTCTCCATCCCACAAGAAAGAATAAAACGTATCAAATGGAATTAAAAAAATCTAAAAGAAAGTGACCCCGTGAACAAATCAAAGCTAAATAATCCAGTAGCCAATAAATTTTTTTATATTTCCTTTGTGAATCAGAATCCAAAAACACAAAAATAGCAAGCCACATAAGTAACTTTGCAATGTGATTTCAATAATAGTTAATTTAAATCTCCAACCCCACATTCACACAATTATCACCGACTGGCCATAACAAAAGCAAAAATTATGAGCAGTGCCTTTTTATTAAAAAAATTACTAATCAAGTAGAATTTTACAACATGTAATCAAGAAAAAAATAAGAATAATGAACAGTGTGAAACTTCACATCAAACTCAAAAACAACACATAAGATTCCATATTCGATCTGAAAACTCAGAAAGGGGAATTATCCAAGAGTCTCCATCCCACAAGCGAGAATAGTTTAAAATAATCCTTATTATATATAATTCATAAAAAATGTTATAAAAATACCTATTAGAATAATAATAATTTAATAGTGTCTGAGCAAATAATACAAATGCATAGATTACACCATTATCTTCGAGGACAAAGAGTATATAATGTGTGAATCTTAAAGAAGTATCGTGAGTCATACCTTGGCTCATAGAACCCGTAGTCTCTAATGCAATTGGGACAGAAATATTTTTTATCAAGTTCCCTCAAGCCACGACGACACTTCTTACATCCTTTGTACCACCAACCAAATTTAGTCTCAACTTCTTTAATCGTCCCGGCTGTAACAAATACAGCATCCTAAAATCGATGGATAGGAGGGTACAACACAACAATTGAGATTATGATCCAACAAACATTGGAACTAATACAATAAAAAAATACAATAAAAAAAGGAAGACCAATAAAGAAAGAATTTTACCTGATTATGCTCCTTTATCTCTGCAATTGTTTTGTAGACTGACAGACGCAAAAAATTCTCCTCATCTGAAACAGGTTGACCACAGACCAGCGGCATTATGCCTTGTCCATCAACAGGATCCAATTTGTTCACCCTTGCATTTTTAAATCAGAAATTATGAAATTTGTCAATAGTTTAATAATCAAAAGCATTGTATAAATAATCTGCTGACCACAATACTGATCTATACACTATACCTCGCAAAGAAATCCTTGGCAGCTGGAAACTCAACTTTGATAAACAGTTTCGAATTGTAGTTTGTGTTAGATACACCCATGACCCCTACAAAAGACATAACAAAACAAAGAAAATACCATAAGCATATGATGACAGAAAACATGCATTCAAATACCAGTAAAATAAACAAATAAACAAACCACTATAAAATTTCATCTTGCCCATTTGGAGAATAACCACATAGGTAAGAGACGGGTGTTCCTCTAGATATTTGAGCAATTCAAAAGTAAAAGACTGCCACAACGTTACCCTTAATTTCTGTCTACCCCTATAAGAAATAGCAACTCTTGTAGATTAAAGAGAGACACAAAATTCCAAAATAAGATTTTAAAACAAAAGCCAGTATCAAAAAGATATTAAGCATTACTCAAGATCATCAAGTTCTATGGTGATATAACTTGACGGCTTCCCGTCCCGTGTGAATTCGACCAAGTTACCCTTAGAAGCAAGCTGACCTATCACATCTACAAAATAAAGGCACCAATCTATTGATTAACAAAACTCTATATGCCCAAATTTTTCTCTTTGGAATCAACGCATTTTATTCATGTTGAAATCAGATCCCTTAAATTCTCTTAAAAATAAAAATATAAAAAACTGTTAATAAATAGTTAGGGCCTAGAAATCGAAGTTCCTGAAGAAACAAAATTATAGGACATTATAAAGATAATACACAAGATTATATAAATATTTTTATTAAACAAAATTCAAATGAAACAATATTTAACTGAGTTAGAAATTATATTATTTCTTAATATAAAATTACAGCAAGGGAATATTTGTTACAGGAAGGGAATAATAAAAAAATTCTTCCTTAATATAATATCTCAATGAAACAAATTTTAGATTAATATTATATGAATCTACAATAGTTGAGACTTGAGAGGAATAGCAACAACCATCAATTGAATCCATATCTGTCCATTATATGCTCATGATAAAAAAAGACAGCAAATGGTGCAAAACAATATATAGGATTAAAAAATTAGACTTTAAAGAATTAAACAACACATGCATCATAGATTAATCTAACAAAGTACTTACCAACTAAATAACCATCTTCTTTAGACTCTGATTGAATTGTTTTGAACGGAACAAAATTAAATCCGTTCAATGGAACTGAAGAATCTTGTACCGGACGCACAATCGTGTCCCTCTTGAAAGGGATCCTAAATTCGTGTCTAGTAGGCTTGAACTTGATGGTATTCAAAGCAACTCCAAAATTAGTGACCACATACACGTTGCCCTCAGCGAGTAAGCCCTTGAAGATAGGAACAAATATGTCTTTTACAGTGCATTGAATTGTATCTCCCTAAATGCATTAATTTTATAGAGTCATAGAAAAATAAGGTTTATTGCTCAGTCATTACCAAAATAAATCTGAAATAAAAAGAGAAAATTTTACCTCTTCATTAAGGACAACCATCTCAATAGGTGCCTTCATCCCAGATCTTGCAAATTGAGAAACGGTCCAAAGTCTAATGACACGTACTTTGAGCTTCCACACCTTATGCGCTGGACCAGCATTGATACACTTGATGAGATCATACCTAAAAATCAAAGACCTCATATTTAGTGAAAGATAAAAAAAAACTTATTGTGAAACAATCCACATGGCACATGAACTCACCTAGCTGCCATTGCTACCTGCCACTACAAAATTACTCAAATAAATTGAATTTCAGTGTAGATAAAGAACAAATGTGGTGATCACCTATGCCAAATTTATAGAGAGTCACAGCACTGTTCAGCCCCAGTATTGGTAAGGATTGCAAGAATCTTTAAGTCCCTATCAAAATCCAGCTAAAAAAAAGGGAAAGTGTTTAGACTATTCAGGATTAAAGAATCTGAATCATATCAATAAAATCAATAAATTAATAAATTAATAAATAAAATAAAATTCAAAATTAGGTTAGAAATCAACGGCCAACATTTACTGTGTTCCATTTACATGGCAAACTGGAGTTTAATTCTGAAAAATCAAAATAAGAAGCAATATATGCTGAAGAGGAAATCACCATATTTACATACATTAGTAATGTAAAAATAAATTTTCTACTTAATATACTAAAACTGAATAAGTAATGTAAAAATGAATTTTTTAAATTATATTAAGTAGAAAATTCTGAAAAAAATATATTAGTAATGTAAAAATGAACTTTTTTAAAATTAATTTTTTATTTAAAATTAATTTGGCTTATTAACCTAAACAAATTTTTTTTTAATCAAACTTACATTTATTTTTTTTGTTAATCTTAACCATATGTATTCCTACATATTAATAATAAATTTAAAAATAAAATAATTATATTTATAAATTTTATTTTAATATAAATACTAATATATTTTTTTATTAAATTTTTTTGCCTCTTCAAATATCTTTTTCAAGTTCTGTCTGTACTCCTACGTATTCTCATTTTTTATTAAATTAATTTGTATTTGATGTAGAAAATTTAGAATCATAGGCTATTTTAATTTCAAGAGGTACAGACTAAAGGCGTTATGAGAATTAAATTTGATATATAGCACCAATATTTTGTTTCCTAATCTGATATAATTTCCAAAAGGTTTGTTATCAGTACCTTCCATATATGACCAAAGATTGTGTTGAGAGGATAGTATCATATTTTCTATAATTTAAAATCTGAGGAATTGATTTTTATTGACTCCAAAAAAAATATTGCAACATAAGACAAATAAAAAATATATAAGATTTAGAAAAAACAAAAAAAATTATGTGAAAAGACGTATCAAAAATAGGATCAATTGTATGATAAAATTAATTACATATGGGTCGCATGCAATTTGAGATTAGGGTTTTAAATTACATACATTAATTAAATAGTTTAGAGACTTACCATGATTACAGCCAAGGTTCTGAGAACAGGGGAAGGACCCAACCAAGGATTCATTAGGAAGCTACTGTTAGGACTGGGCATGTTTGTGTGCAAGTGTTCCAAGTAATTGGTTTTTTTTGTTCCGTGTAATCTAAAACACAAAACACAAAACACACAAAGCAGCATCAGTACAACAGAGCCAGAACTCATAAATCAAATAATCGTTCAAAGATTTCAACAAAACACAAAACCCTATAATAATCATTCAATAAATTGTTGATTTCAGAACAGAGATTCAGAGAATAAAATGAAAATCGAAGAACAGGTGCACACCAAAGTCACTGACCTTCGAGATAATGACGCCGAGACGACGGCGACAAGACGACCACGAGCAGCAGGAAGAATCCGATGGAGGATGGGCGCCGAGTGATGAAGAAGACATCAAATAGGGGATCTGACTTGGAAAACACCGACAGTACAAAGAAAGACTCCTCGGACAGCCACGGACGGCGGCAACCGGTCACTCCGTTCGGCGGCGGTGGAGGCTAGCTAGGATTTTTCCTTTTTGTTTTCTTTGAATGAAGAAATGACTGAAAGTAAGAAAAGAGAAGAGGGAGACCAACAATCAGTAACGCACTAACGCGTTATTCCTCCCCCCCGAAACGACATCGCATTAGGCAAACCGAATGTATACCGGTCCGGTCCAAACCGGCCGCTGGGCTTTCATTTTTTTTTAAGTCAAAGGATTATAAATTAATGTATTATAAATTAATGTTAATTGATATGTAGTGGATAAACAAATTTAATTAGAATAAATAACAATTTATTTATTTTATTTTAAACTTTTATTTTACTTTAGACTTTATAAATAAGAAGATTAATTCACTAATAGAACGAATTATAATTAATGTAGTATAATTAATTAAGTAATATAAATGATAATAAATTATCTAAATTATATTAATTATAATATTTAAATATATAATCAAATCAAATCAAATAAATTAAATCGGGAAACACTCTCTAAAGCATGCCACGTCAGCTTCATCATTAAGTGCAGACATTCGATTTTTATATAATAGAATAGATGTGTCTTCTAATGTCTGTACATTGCTATTGATGAATTCAAGGGTAGCATGGACAAATGAAGTTAGAGACAAAAAATCTTAAAGATGCTAAATGCAATGATAAAAAAGAAAAAAGGAAAGGTTAATAATGTAAGACAATTAAAGGTATATATAAAATTTTATTATGGTTTTAATACATATTCATAAATGATTGATATATTATTAATCTAGTTTAATTGTATATGGATTTATTTCACTATAAGAAAAAGCGTTTTTTCCAACACAAAAATTAAATGGTTATTTCTGTCGTCGATATTTTTTGACAGCTAGTTGTCGATATTATCAAAAAATAATTAAAAATAAAATATTAAAATTGACAGCCAGGTCGTCGATATTTTTATGATGCATTAACCTTCACCCTATTATCGTCACATTTTCAACGAACTAGGGATAAAAAATACTTTTATTTTAAAATCGACGAACATGGCATCTATTTTATTATTTAAAATATCAACAACGATTACTGTCGATAAATTTAAACGGTCTAGACCGCTTTCTAAAATCAAATAAATAGTGTAGATTTAATGTATGAAATAGAAGCTTCCGGTGTTGCTTTTTTTTAAATTGAAATCGACAAATATGCCGTCGATTTTTATCACTAAAAACACATATACCTGCGTCCACTTCCCGCGTCCAAAGTTCAGAAACACAATTCCCCCAAATTCCCCGTTTCATCACCAATCCTCGTTTTACCCTAAATTTACACCATTTTCAACCGTACTCCGTTGCGGTTGCGCCGCCGTCACACTCTATTGCTGTCGTATGGCTGTTGCTCCTCACGTTCACGCCGCCGTTGTTCCGCTGCTACCGTGCCGCTGTTGCTCCTTCTCTCTATTGCCGCCATCGCTCCTCCTACTTTGGTCCTTCTCCATTTTCTCTTACGCATCTTCTCTCTCGCAATCGAGCTCACAAGAACTAGATATTTTTTCTATTACTGTTACTGAACTTCTAAATTCCATTGTCTTGTTTCTCTTTCAGGGCTCTTGTTTCCCTACTTGGTTCTCCAAAATTTTTAATTATTTGTTTTTCCAAATATTTGGTATTTATTTTTATATTTATTTCTCCATTATTATGGTCTCTCCATTCCTGTTTTGTTTCATATTAAATATTTTCCAACTTGATGCTTATTTGGATTGCTGTTTGCAGGTGACTAACTTATGAGGAACTGAATAGATGTAAGCTGCTGTTCAAACGTTAAATTCTATATTTAAAGTATTGCTGATTTTGGTGGTGTTCATGCTTTTTGATGTTATTTTAGTTTTATTTAAGCCAAATCTTTCAATAAGAGTTCTATTCATGCTTGCTGGAGTGTGATTCTCCTTCAACCTGTGCCAAATCTAAATTTATAGAAATGCATTTTAGAAAAGCAACTTTCTTGTATAAACAGAGTGTACTCAAAGTTTGATAAGTTGGAGATTTGTGAAAAGGTAGTAGCTGTTGCATAAATTTATGTAATAATTGAACAACCATCTAAATCTAAAGTTATCATTCCTAGGTGGGGTGTTTTCTCCTAGTCATCATTACATTAAAATGCAGTGCAAGGGGCTAGATTGACATTGATCAAACACTATACTTTTGGTGGTCTAGTTCATTGATTTATCTATGTAGCATGTAGCAAGATATGATATGTTATTGTTGGTTGTTTATAACATTTAGTAACATTTAGTATTGGATAGATAAGATTATGGATTAAAAATGTTGTATTTGTTGAATTTAGGAATTTCAGTACATTGACTTCAATAATATTAAAAATGTTAGATTAGTGATAGAAAAATCTAAAATGACATTAATATTTTCTTATCTTCTGGTTTATCCTTATATTCTCTGCTTCTTTCTCTTTTTATTTGAAATGCAATATTTTCAAATATATTGGAAATTATTGGGAAAGCTTGTGATGCCAAGTTGATGGCTATTTTGGCAGAAATGATGAGAATGATTCTATTTTAAAAATAAAAAAGAGTTCCATTTGAAAATCCCTTATTTTAAGTATCATTACTGCTAAGGTGTTCGAGAATCCCCTACATTAGCTGCATCTAAAGCTACATGAACAAGAATATTAGATACTTACATTAATAAAATGATTCCAAATACTTATATTAAGTATTCATTATATGGAAGGAGATAAATCTTCCTGCCTTTCTTCCTTTTTAGATAAAGATTAGACGAGTAGAATAATTTTATCTCTGTGTTATATATTTTATCTAATAAGAACATCATAATAGAAAATAAATATTAATAATCTAGCATTTAAATGTATCTATTAATTTTGGGAAATAAATTTGTATCTCTCAATATAGATTAAAAAATTTATAAAAAATAAAAGATCAGGTTGAAGTTGCATGTGTTTTTAAGAACAAAAATGTTGTCATGTATATTTCTTTGCTTGGTTTATAATAATCTGCTTCTTAAAAAATAATGTTCAATTTTTTATGATAAGATTTTTATGTATTGTTTTTAATACTGATGTACTTATATATATATATATATATATATATATATATATATACATTATTATAAATATTGGTAGAGTTTAAGACTTACAAAGAAGTGATTCAAAATTTAACCTTTAAGACTGATGAGCGGATAATTTATACGCTTTTTGGCATTGTTATTAGGTAGTTTTTAGTAGGATCTAGCTATTTTTAGGGACATTTTCATTAGTTTTTATGCTAAATTCACATTTCTGGACTTTACTATGATTTTGTGTATTTTTTTTGTTATTTCAGGTATTTTCTGGCTGAAATTAAGGGACCTAAGCAAAACTCTGATAGAGGGCTGACAAAGGACTGCTGATGTTGTTAGAATCTGACCTCCCTGCACTTGAAATAGATTTTCTGGAGCTACAGAACTCCAAATGGCACGCTCTCAACGGCGTTAAGTCGACATCCAGAGCTTTTCAGCAATATATAATAGTTCATACTTTATTCGAGATTAGACGATGCAAACTGGCGCTCAACGCCAGTTCCATGCTGCATTCTAGAGTCAAATGCCAGAAACACGTCATGAACCAGAGTTGAACGCCAAAAACACGTTACAACTTGGCGTTCAACTCCAAAAGAAGCCTCTGCACGTGTAAAGCTCAAGCTCAGTCCAAGCACACACCAAGTGGGCCCCGGAAGTGGATTTCTACATCAATTACTTACTTCTATAAACCCTAGTAGCTAGTCTAGTATAAATAGGACATATTATTATTGTATGAGACATCTTGGTTTTCGTCTTTTATCTTAGATCCATCTTTGGACGTTTGGTTCTTAGACTTTGGGGGCTGGCCATTCGGCCATGTCTGAACCTTGATCACTTATGTATTTTCAACGGTGGAGTTTCTACACACCATAGATTAAGGGTGTGGAGCTCTGCTGTACCTCGAGTTTTAATGCAACTACTACTATTTTCTATTCAATTCAGTTTATTCCTATTCTAAGATACTCGTTGCATTTTAACATGACGAATGTGATGATTCGTGACACTCATCATCATTCTCACCTATGAACGCGTGACTGACAACCACTTCCGTTCTACCTTAGACCGGGCGCATATTTCTTGGATTCCTTAATCAGAATCTTCGTGGTATAAGCTAGAATTGATGGCGGCATTCATGAGAATCCGGAAAGTCTAAACCTTGTCTGTGGTATTCCGAGTAGGATTCAGGGATTGAATGACTGTGACGACTTTCAAACTCACGATTGTTAGGCGTGATGACAAACGCAAGAGAATCAATGGATGATCACAATTTCGTGCACCACCATGGAAAGGAGTAAGAAGGATTGAAGGAAGGCAGTAGGAAAGCAGAGATCCAACAAGGACAAAGCATCTCCATACACTTATCTGAAATTCTCACCAATGATTTACATAAGTATTTCTATCTTTATTTTCTGTTTATTTATTGTTATTATTCGAAAACTACATAACCATTTATTATCCGCCTAACTGAGATTTACAAGATGACCATAGCTTGCTTCATACCAACAATCTCCATGGGATCGACCCTTACTCACGTAAGGTTTATTACTTGGACGACCCAGTGCACTTGCTGGTTAGTTGTGCAAAGTTGTAAAGAAAGTGCTGAGTTAGTAGATGCGCATACCAAGTTGAATGCCATTATTAGAGATCACAATTTCATGCACCAAGTTTTTGGCGCCGTTGCCGGGGATTGTTCGAGTTTGGACAACTGACGGTTCATCTTGTTGCTCAGATTAGGTAATTTTTTTTCATTTATTATCAAAAAATTTTTCAAAAATCTTTCAAAAAATTCTCTCCCTCTGTTTTCGAAAAAATCCTTCAGAGTTTTTAAAAATGAATTCTAGAGTTTTAAAATGGTACGCTGAAGCTTGGCTGGCCATCAAGCTTTAGACTAACCTGGTATGATTCCTGGAATTTTGATTGAGGACTTTGAATTCATTACTTCCTTTTTCCTATATGTTTTTCAAAAAAAAAATAAAAGAAAATACAAAAAAATCATAAAATCATAAAAACCAAAAATATTTTATGATTCTTGTTTTAGTCCTGTGTCATGTTTTAAGTTTGGTGTCAATTGCATGTTTTAAAAATTTTTACATTTTTCAAAAATTCATGCATGTGTTCTTCATGATCTTCAAGTTGTTCTTGGTAAGTCTTCTTGTTTGATCTTGATATTTTCTTGTTTTGTGCTTTTTGTTGTTTCTCATATGCATTTTTTAATCCATAGTGCCTTGCATGTTTTCTTTTCTTGAAAATCTTTCAAAAATAAGTCTTGATGTTCATCTTGACATTCAAAATGTTCTTGGTGTTCATCTTGACATTTATAGTGTTCTTGCATGCATCATGTGTTTTGATTCATAATTTTCATACTGAGTCATTTTCGTTGTTTTTCTCTCTCATCATTAAAAATTCAAAAATAAAAAAATATATTTTCCTTATTTCTCTCAAAATTTCGAAAATTTGAGTTGACTTAGTCAAAAAAATTTTAAAATTAGTTGTTTTTTATAAGTCAAGTCAAATTTTCAATTTTAAAAATCTTATCTTTTCAAAAACTTTTTCAAAAGTCAAATCTTTTTCATTTTTCTTATGATTTTCGAAAATTTGAAAACATTTTTTAAAAATTCTCTTCTTAATTTTATTTCAAGTTTTCAAAACTTTGCTAACAATTAATGTGATTGATTCAAAAATTTGAAGTTGTTACTTTCTTGTTAAGAAAGGTTCAATCTTTAAATTCTAGAATCATATCTTTTAGTTTCTTGTTAGTCAAGTAATCAATTTTAATTTAAAAAATAAAATATTTTTCAAAATATCTTTTTAATCATATCTTTTCAAATAATATCTTTTTCAAAAATTTGATTTCAAAATATCTTTTCTAACTTCTTATCTTTTTTAAAATTAATTTTTAAATCTTTTTCAACTAACTAATTGACTTTTTGTTTGTTTCTTATCTTTTTCAAAACCACCTAACTACTTTTCCCACTCTAATTTTCAAAAATTTCTCCCTCCTTTTTAAAATTCTTTTTTTTAAATTAATTAATTATTTTAAATTTTAATTTTAATTATTTTTTCTCTCTTAATTTTCGAAAATCACTAACTCTTTTTCAAAATTTATTTTCGAAATTCTCTCTCCCTCATCTTATTCTATTTATTTATTTATTTATTTATTTACTCACACTTCTTTTCATCTCAAGAATTCAAACTCTATCTTCACCCTTGTGTTTGGATTCTTACCTTTTCCTTCTTCTATTCCTTTCTTCTTCAACTAACATAAAGGTATCTCTCTACTGTGGTAAAGAGGATCCCTATTATTATTTTCTATTCCCTTCTTTTTCATATGAGCAGGAGCAAGGAGAAGAACATTCTTGTTGAAGCAGATCCTGAACCTGAAATGACTCTGAAGAGGAAACTAAGAGAAGCTAAAATACAACAATCCAGAGACAACCTTACAGAAATTTTTGAAAAGGAAGAGGAGATGGAAGCCGAAAATAATAATACAAGGAGGATGCTTGGTGATTATACTACACCTACTTCCAAGTTTGATGGAAGAAGCATCTCAATCCCTACCATTAGAGCAAACAATTTTGAGCTGAAACCTTAACTGGTTGCTCTAATGCAATAGAATTGCAAGTTCCATGGACTTCCATCAGAAGATCCTTACCAGTTTTTAACTGAGTTCTTGCAGATCTGTGAGACTGTTAAGACTAATGGAGTAGATCCTGAAGTCTACAGGCTCATGCTTTTCCCTTTTGCTGTAAGAGACAAAGCTAGAACATGGTTGGACTCACAGCCTAAAGATAGCCTGGACTCATGGGATAAGCTGGTCGCGGCCTTCTTGGCTAAGTTCTTTCCTCCTCAAAAGTTAAGCAAGCTTAGAGTGGATGTTCAGACTTTCAAACAAAAAGATGGTAAATCCCTCTATGAAGCTTGGGAAAGATACAAGCAGATGACCAAAAGGTGTCCTTCTAACATGCTTTCAGAGTGGACTATTCTAGATATATTTATTATGGTCTATCTGAGTTCTCTAAGATGTCACTGGACCATTCTGCAGGTGGATCCATTCACCTAAAGAAAATGCCTGCAGAAGCTCAAGAACTCATTGACATGGTTACAAATAACCAGTTCATATACACTTCTGAGAGGAATTCTGTGAGTAATGGGACGCCTCAAAGGAAGGGAGTTATTGAAATTGATGCTCTGATGATTAGATTTTTGACAGTATAGAATTTCATAAATGAATTCTCGTTGCAAGTATAGTTTCCAAACCAATCAAAAATCCTTTCATACAAAAGATTGTTTGTCACTAGTACAAACCCCTAAAATTAATAACCGAAGTATTTAAACCTCGGGTCATTCTCCCTAGGAATTACAATAAAGTGTCTTGTTATTGGTTTGAGTTGTTTTGGGGTTTTGGATAAGAGGCATGAAAGTAAATGGCAATGAAAATAAACTAACAACTATAAAAGGCTCTTGGCAAGGTATGAAAATTAGAAGTCCTATCCTAGTTATCCTTCTCAATTGTGATGAGAATTGTTCATTGCAACCACTTAGTTAACCCTTACTAAATAAAGGAAAGTCAAGTGGATGAATTGACTTGAGCCACAAGTCCTAGCCAACTCCCAAGGAAAGACTAGCTTTAGTGCACTCCAAACCAATTAGCAATCTCTCCAATTATCAATCAACAAAGGAATTAGATAACTCAAGTGTCACTAATTACTTTACCTAGGCCAAGAGGAACAAAATCTATACTATATCTAGAAGAGGCATTTCAACAAACACATAAAAGGCAATAAAAGTAAACAATATAAATTGCAAGAATTAAAGAGAGATCTAACTACAAAGGCAAGAGATCAATAATAGAAAAGCAAAGAAGAACAATTGTTATGAATTACCTCTTATTGAATTGAAAGAAAATGGAAGGAACAATAGTAGATCTACAACAAAGTATAAGAACAACATAAAGGAAATTACAATAAAAGAATGGAAGAAGAATGAATGTAACAATAAGGAATTGAGAAGATAGAAGTAGAAGAAGATGAATTAAAATCTAGATCTAAGAACTAAACCTAATCCTAATTCTAATCCTAGAGAGAAGTGAGAGCTTCTCTCTCTAGAAACTACTTCTAAAACTAAACTAAACTAATGGTAACTAACATGTAAAGCATGAAAGTATGTTCATTCCCCCTTCAATCCTTGGCTTAAATAGCATCAGAAATGAGTTGGATTGGGCCCACAAGGCTTCTAAAATCGCTGGCCACGTTTTGCTTTAAGTGAACCAGGTGGCAGCAACGGCGTGTGCGCGTACTATGCGCGTGCGCGCCACCATACGTGTAGCAACTATGGCAAATCTTATATCGTTTCGAAGCCCCGGATGTTAGCTTTCTAAACCAACTGGAACCGCATCATTTGGACCTCTGTAGCTCAAGTTATGGTCGTTTAAGTGTGAAGAGGTCGGCTTGACAGCTTTCTGGTTCTTTCATTTCTTCATGAGTTCTCCAACTTTTCATGCTTCTTTCTTCATTCCCTTGATCCAATCTTTGCCTCCTAAACCTTAAATCACTTAACAAACATATCAAGGCATCTAATGGAATCAAGGTGAATTAAATTTAACTATTTTAAGACCTAAAAAGCATGTTTTCACTCTTAAGCACAATTAAAGGAGAAGTTATAAAACCATGCTATTTCAATGGATAAATGTGGGTAAAAGGTTATAAAATCCCCTAAAATCAATACAAGATAAACCCTACAAATGGGGTTTATCAACCTCCCCACACTTAAACCAAGCATGTCCTCATGCTTAAACCAAGAATGAAGTAAGGGTATGGTGTTTATTCAATGGAAACTAACTAAATGCAATCTACCTATATGCAACTATCTAAATGAATGCAATTGCTTGGTCAAAATAAATCAATTCCCAAGAAGCATATATGCACTAGGGCTAAGGACTAGCAAGTCTAATCCAAAATTGAATTGAGTTATTAAATATTTTTACAAACTTGCATGAGAAGAGATGATCATAGGTGGAAACATGTAATTGAGCATCAAACCCTCACCGGTAGTGTTTGCACTCTATCCGCTCAAGTGTTTAGGGTTGATTCACTCAATTCTCCCCTAATCATGCTTTCCAAGATTTGTTCTTCTTCTAACAATCAACATATATTTCATGCATGCATACATCTATCATGAGGTCTTTTCTTTAGGTTGTAATGGGGCTAGGGTCAAGGTATGATGCATATATGGTTAAGTGAGCTTGAAATTTGAATCTTTGATAAACTTAAACTTCCCACCTAACCTATGACATCCTATACAATTAAGTTCTAACCTAACTACCCATTTTTCACTTTTTCACATACTCATGCATCCCTTTTCATTTCACAACATTTATGCATTGATTTTATTGAGCTACACTTTGCTTTGGGGCATTTTATTCCGTTTTTATTTCCTTCTTTTTCTTCTTTTTCTTTCTTTTTCTATATTTTTTTTCTTTCCCATATTGTTTTTTTTTCTTTTCTTTTTCTTTTGTTTTTCTCATTTTTTCTTTCTATATACAAGAACTTCAATGCATAAGGTTTTACATTTGATCAATACATGAGCATGTACCCAATTCCCAATAATTTCAATAAAAATACAAAACTACCTTTTTATTCACCCAATGTTCTAAGATTCCCACACTTGAATGATACTCACACACACTAGCCTAAGCTAATCAAAGATCCAAATTAAGGACTTGTATTGTTTTTCGCTTTAGCCTTGTAATGTGCTAAAATAAGAACGAAGTGGGTTAATCATAGGCTCAAATTGGCTAACAAAGGAATATAAAAGGTAAGGCTAATTGGGTAAGTGAGTTAAATGAAATGATGGCCTCAATCATATAAATGCATAAATACACAAAATAATGGATATAAAGGATCAAATAAATCAAAGATTACAATCATAGAAAGAGAATAATGCACACAAGAAGGAAAATAAGTGGTTATAAGATGTAACCACACCATTAGGCTCAAATCTCACTTGCTTGTGTTCTTAGCTCAAAAACATGATCCTCAAGATATATAATTCAAGCAAGTTTAATAAAAAGTTTTCACTCAAATCAATTGGTGCCCTATAGATAGAAATCCTTGAAAAATTTCATTATTTTGATAAGCTTATTGTGTATACATATGCAAAATTAAGAAAATGCAAGTAAAAATCCTAAAATCTTAAAATGAAATGCAAAAGTGTTGGGATTAGAATTTTGTCACCCAAAATCGTCGACCGGTCGGATGACCTCCCCACACTTAAAAGTTTGCACCGTCCTCGGTGCACTCAAAGATGAGTAAGGGGGTACGGCGACTCTCCGAGTTGCTGTGTGTTCTCAGTCTTGCTTCCATGTTTGCTTGTGGTGCATTGTTTATGAAAAACAAAAATATAACACCATAAGATGAGAAGATATAAAAGCAAGGAAGCATACTTTGTTGGAGTGAGGTAAATCACTAGGATTGAGTGAGTGAATTAGTGTGACATTAAGAAATATTAGGTGTGTGAATTCTAAATTACGCGGTTTAGAACACACATTAGCATAAAAAGGTATGTCACAAAAGAAGCATGCACTTCACTTATCCTAGTGTGCTTGAGATACTCTAAGTAAACTTGTAAGGTAGGACAAGCATTAAAGAAGCATGAAAGCATTCAAGCTAAAGTATATGGATGCATATGATCATGAAACACAATGCATTAAGATAAATGCACAACATCATCCATCAAGAGGTTGCCTAATCGAGGAAAAAGATTCAAATCACATGATGGCTAGCTACAACATGCAATTCAAAAGAGTTACAAGTTCAAATGCAATTCTCATCACTTGGTATTTTTAAAAGGTAAGCATGAAAAATTCAAAACCAAGTAGTAAAATATAACCTCAATTAAATAGTCCAACAAAGATTATCGAAAAACATTCATGCTAAAATAGCATTTAGGCAATAAGAGGCAACAATGTGTAGTAAACAAGATCAATAAGCCAACACTTATAATGAAAATGGAGAAAATAAAATGAAAACTAAACTAAAGCTATCTAACAAACTAACTAACTAACTAATTAACTAACTAAAATAAATGGTTATCCATGGTGTTTGGAAGTGTTGAATGAGGGGTAGAAGAAGGGAAGAAGAAAGGAGAAGGAAAGAAATGGAAAGAGGAGAAGAAGAGAAATAGATGGAAGAAAGGACATCCACGCGTACGCACGCATAGCGCGCGCGCGTCGATGGCTTATTTCGAGAGTGGCGCGTACGCATCATGTGCGCGTGCGCACAAGTGGTGTTTGTGCCAGAGGCACAATTTTCGCACAGTGCAGGCCTAACTCTCGGGTCAAGGTATGGAAGGTGGAACTTCTCAATCCACACGTACGCGTGCATGGCGCGCCCGCGTGGATGGTCCAAAACGCTTGATGCACGCGTACGCACGCAGTGTGCGTACGCGTGGATGGTGCTCTGTTTTTTTTCAAAAATTTTTGCTATGTTTTTGCACCAATCCAAGCATTCCAAACCTCCAAACAACTACCAAAACACCCTAAAACCTTATTTAACATGAAAAAATACGAATTAAACTCAACCAACTAATCTAAACATGAAATTAAACTAGTTCTACCAATATGTACAAAAGAAAGAAAAAAATGAAAGGATTTTACCATGGTGGGGTGTCTCCCACCTAGCACTTTTGTTTATTGTCCTTAAGTTGGACTTATGGGGAGCTCCTCATCAAGGTGGCTTATGCTTGTACTCATCTTGGAATTCCCACCAATGCTTGGTTCTCCATTGTGCTCCAAGATTCTTCATGGATTGAGCCAAGTGTTGATGAAGTTCTTTACAAGCTTGGGGCTCCCAAAGTTAGTCCTCTTTTTCTAATCCGGGATCCCACACTTTATCTTCACACCCGTCTTGAAGTTGATCATCATTATTGGTCCATCCGGGTGGTGAACAAGATGAATTCTCTATGAAGTGCCCAACAAACCTCCTAGACCTATCCATTTGAGCACTATTCCTACCTTTGTATTCAACTTTTGAAGTATCAACCAAAATGAGCCTTGATTTGCAACGCCAACCACGAAACATCTTTCGCTTACGCTTCATCCCACAAAGCATCCTAAGTTGACCATCCGTTTCAAGCAAGCCATACTCAAGTGGGACAATAAAGCTAATAGAAATGAATTTTACCCACTCAAGTGAAGGAGTAGATGACAACCTAGGCAAAGATGCTTCCAACGATCTTGACAAAGCATAACCAACCCTCGTTCTTCTATTTCTAGGGACTTCCACCTCTTCACAAGATCTCTTGATCTCAATCCTTTGTTCAACAATTTTATCTAAACCTTTTCCTTTACTCAAATCATAATAGGGAGGGTGAGAAAAATTTACCTCCTCAACGCTTTCAAATCCAACTGGAGAAGGTTTTTCATGCTCAAAGGATTCTTTACCACTAAGACTTGATGCTTGATCTTCATCACCCAGGGAACTCAATTCTTTCTCTATCCCATTCAAGTCTTCATATGAAATATGCCTTGGAAGGTGTGCACTTTCCTCCCTAGCATCAATTTCAATCATCTTGGAGGGGTTTTCTTCAACTCTATGTTCCCATGGAGGCTCCGCATCTCCTAAGTCTTCTACCACTTCTTCCTTGTCTTCAACAATTAAAGCTTCCTCCAATTGTTCCAATACAAAGCAACTTCCTTCATTTCCCACCGGAATTTCCAATCTCTCCTTCATGCTATGTTCTTCATTTAATTTTCCACATGTAGCCATGGGAGTTTCTTGAGTGTTCAAGCATTGGGATGCTAATTGACTTGTTACCGCATCCAAGGCGGCCATGAAATTTTGCACATCCCTTTTCATCTCTTCTTGCCCTTGAACAAGAACACCAAGGGTTTCATCCATTAGAGGTTGGGGTGGGTGGAAGGGTTCCTCATTTTGGGAAAAGAGTTCATAATAGGAAGGTGGTTCTTCTTGGTAGAGTTGTGGTGGTTCAATATTTTCCATTCTTTCCACTTGTTGCACAACACACTCCATGGTTGCTTGAAATTGATCCAATGTTTCCTTGAGATGATCCCTTGACTCTTGTTCCTCTTGGATAATATGATTAGGATCATGTGGCTCTTGGATCAATGGATATGAGTATTCTTCCATGAGAGGTTGTGGTGGAAAGTAGTATTCATCTTGTGGTTGAAAATTTTCATTTATTGGAGGTGGTTCATCTTAGTAATAATATGGAGGGGGTGGCTCTTGAAAATGTTGGTGTTGGAGTGGTGGTGGCTCTATGTGTGGTTCATATGGCTCATATGGTTGTTGGTAGGATGGATATGGGCTAGGGTCATATGAAGGTGGTTGGTAAGAAGGAGCTTGTGAGTATGGTTGAGAGTTATGTTGAAGGTATGGATCATAGGCATATGGTGGTAGTTCTTGAAAGTCACAAGGAGATTCACCATAGCCATTAGATTGACATGCATCATAGAATGGCTCTTCTTCATAGTGCATTGGTGGAGATTGTTGCCATGAAGATTGATCATATGCATATGGCTCCTCCCACCTTTGATTGTCCCATCCTTGATACACATCTTCTTTGTAATCTCCACTTCCTACAACATAGTTGTAATCACACTCATAGCCAAAATGAGAATTCATGGTGAAAAGAGAAAATAAAAACAAAAACTACTAAGAAATAATGAAACAAAGTCCTAACTAGCAAGCAATCCAAAAAAAATCAAGCTATTCACAATATTCACATATATACAATAACCAATAACATAACACCATTGCAATTCCCCAGCAACGGCGCCATTTTGATGATTAGATTTTTGACGGTTTAGAATTTCACAATTGAAATCTCGTTGCAAGTATAGTTTCTAAACCAACACAAATCCATTCATACAAAAATTTGGTTGTCACTAAGTGCAAACCCCTAAAATTAATAACCGAAATATTTAAACATCGGGTCGTCTCTCAAAGGACTTGCAGGGTAGTGTTCTTGTTATTGGTTACGGACTTGTTTATTTTGGGGTTTTAGATGAGAAATATGAATAGTAAATGGTAAGAAAACTTTATTAACAAAATGGTCTTGGCAAGATTTGGTTGTCAAGGGTCTTCATCATTATCACTAGCCACAAGTATGGTAGTTGCAAGGATTAATCCCACTTAGTCATCCTTAAATCAATTAACAAAGGAAAGTCAAGTGAGTTATATCAATCCTAGTCCATAAGTCCTAGCTTCCCACTAATTAGATTAATGAAGGCTAGAGTTAATGGCTATCAACTATCAATCAATTGGACACTAGTGACTCAAGAAATCCTAAGTTACCTTCTCAAACCAAGAACATGAAATTCTAGTCTAACATTCTTCCAAGCATTTAATCAAACACTTGGAAGGCACAAAAGAAAAGTATAGCAAATCACAACAAGAATGAATTCTAACTACAATTGAATACAAATAATTAACAACAACAATCAAGGAAATCACAATTATCATGAATGACCTCAAATTGCATTATTGAAAGAAAGTAAAGAGAACAAGAATATCTCAATTACAAAACCTAAAAACAAAATAAGAGAAATTACAACAAGAGAATAGGGATAGAGAGAAGAACCAAAGTGTAGCAATCATCAATTGAAGGTAGAAGTAGAAGGAGACTTGAATTAAACCTAGAACTATAAGATCCTAATCTAACCCTAATTCCTAATCCTAATTCTAAAGAGAAGAGAGAGCTTCTCTCTCTAACTCTAACTACTTCTAAAACTAAACTATGACTAATGATGACAAGTATGTTGATTCCTCTTCAATCCTTGGCTTAAATAGCATCAGAAATGAGTTGGATTGGGCCCACAAGGCTTCTAAAATCGCTGGCCACGTGTTGCATTAAGTGGGTCATGTGCCACCATCGGCGCGTCCTCGTACCGTGCGCGTGCGTGCCTCTATGCGCGATGCAACTATGGCAAATCTTATATCGTTTCGAAGCCCCGGATGTTAGCTTTCCAACCCAACTGGAACCGCATCATTTGGACCTCTGTAGCTCAAGTTATGATCATTTAAGTGCGAAGAGGTTGGCTTGACAGCTTTCCGGTTCTTTCATTTCTTCATGAGTTCTCCAACTTTTCATGCTTCTTTCTTCATTCCCTTAATCCAATCTTTGCCTCCTAAACCTTAAATCACTTAACAAACATATCAAGGCATCTAATGGAATCAAGGTGAATTAAATTTAACTATTTTAAGACCTAAAAAGCATGTTTTCACTCTTAAGCACAATTAAAGGAGAAGTTATAAAACCATGCTATTTCAATGGATAAATGTGGATAAAAGGTTATAAAATCCCCTAAAATCAATACAAGATAAACCCTACAAATGGGATTTATCATGCTCTGAATGCCATATTGGCTCAGAACAAAATGTTGACTCAGCAAGTCAACATGATTTCTCAAAGTCTGAATGGATGGCAAAATGCATCCAACAGTACTAAAGAGGCATCTTCTGAAGAAGAAGCTTATGATCCTGAGAACCCTGCAGTGGCAGAGGTAAATTACATGGGTGAACCTTACGGAAATACCTATAATTCATTATGGAGAAATCATCCAAATTTCTCATGGAAGGATCAACAAAAGCCTCAACAAGGCTTTAATAATGGTGGAAGAAACAGGTTCAGCAATAGCAAGCCTTTTCCATCATCTTCTCAGCAACAGACAGAGAATTCTGAGCAGAGCACCCCTAATTTAGCAAACTTAGTCTCTGATCTGTCTAAGACCACTTTAAGTTTCATGAGTGAAACAAGGACCTCCATCAGAAATTTAGAGGCACAAGTGGGCCAGCTGAGTAAGAAAGTCATTGAAACTCCTCCTAGTACTCTTCCAAGCAATACTAAAGAGAATCCAAAAAGAGAATGCAAGACCATAGACATAATCAACATGGCCGAACCTAGGGAGGAAGGAGAGGACGTGAATCCCAATGAGGAAGACCTCATGGGACGTCTCTCAAGCAAGAAAGAGCTCCCTATTGAGGACCCAAAAGGATCTGAAGGTTATATAGAGACCATAGAGATTGAGCTCCCTATCATTTAAACCTCCTTCTGCCATTCATGAGCTCTAAAGACTATTCTTCCTCTGAAGAGGATGAAGATGTAAATGGAGAGCAAGTTGCTAAATATCTAGGAGCCATCATGAAGCTGAATGCCAAATTGTTTGGTAATGAGACTTGGGAAGGTGAACCTCCCTTGCTCATTAGTGAACTAGATACATGGGTTCAGCAAACTTTACCTCAAAAGAGACAAGATCCTGGTAAATTCTCAATACGCTGCACCATAGGCACCATAACCTTTGAGAAGGCTCCGTGTGACCTGGGGTCAGGGATAAATCTTATGCCACTCTCTGTAATGGAGAAGCTGGGGATAATTGAGGTACAACCTACCATATTCTCATTACAGATGGCAGACGAATCACAAAGACAAGCTTATGGATTAGTAGAGGATGTGTTAGTGAAGGTTAAAGACCTTTACATCCCTGCTGATTTCATAATCTTAGACACTAGGAAGGAGGAGGATGAATGCATCATCCTTGGAAGACCTTTCCTAGTCACAGCAGGAGCTGTGATAGATGTTAACAGAGGAGAATTAGTCCTTCAATTGAATGGGGACTACCTTGTATTTAAGACCCAAGGGTGTTCTTCTGTATACATGGAGAGGAAGCATGAAAAGCTTCTCTCAGTACAGAGTCAAACAAAGCTCCCACAATCAAACTCTAAGTTTGGTGTTGGGAGGCCACAACTAAACTCTAAGTTTTGTGTTGAATCCCCACATCCAAACTCTATGTTTGGTGTTGGGAGTCTACAACATTGACCTGATCACCTGTGAGGCTCCATGAGAGTCCACTGTCAAGCTAGTGACATTAAAGGAGCGCTTATTGGGAGGCAACCCAATTTTTATTTATCTAATCTTATTTTTATTTTATTTTTTCTTTATGTTTTATTAGGTTCATGATCATGTGGAGTCACAAAATAAATACTAAAATTAAAAATAGAATAAAAAATAGCAGAAGAAAAAGCACACTCTGGAGGAAGGGCTTACTGGCATTTAAATGCCAGTAAGGAGCATCTGGCTGGCGTTCAACGCCAGAACAGAGCATGGATCTAGTGTTAAACGCCAGAAACAAGTAGCATCCTGGCGTTTAAATGCCAGAAATACACACTGAGGAGCGCTGGCGCTGAACGCCAGAAATAAGCATGGAACTAGCGTTCAACGCCAGAAACATGCTGCAAATGGGCATTGAACGCCCAAAACAAGCATGAAGCTGGCGTTCAACGCCAGAAACAAGCATCAATCTGGCGTTGAATGCCAGGATTGCATGCAGAGGGCGTTTTACACACCTCATTGGTGCAGGGATGATAATCCTTGACACCTCAGGATCTGTGGACCCCACAGGATCATCTCAGGATCTGTGGACCCCACAAGATCCCCACCTACCTCAACTCACCTTCTCTGCTCTTCACACAATCCTATAACACTCTTCCCCAAAAAAATCCTTCACCAATCACCTCAATCTCTCTTCCCCATCACCTCTTCACCACTCACATCCATCCACTCTTCGCCATAAACCCCACCTACCTTCAAAATTTAAAATCCCTTTTCCCATCCAAACCACCTAATATAGCCGAACCTTAAACCCTCTCCCTCCACTATATAAACCCCTCCATTCTTATTCATTTTCACACAACACAACTTTCTCTTCTCCTCGTTGGCCGAAACACAACCCTCTCTTTCTCTCCTCCATATTTTCTTCTTCTTCATATATTCTTTCTTCTTTTGCTTGAAGGCGAGAAATATTCTAAGTTTGGTATGGTAAAAGCATAGCTTTTTTGTTTTTCCATAACCACCTATGGCACCTAAGGCCAGAGAAACCTCTAGAAAAGGGAAAAGGAAGACAAAAGCTTCCACCTCCGAGTCATGGGAGATGGAGAGATTCATCTCCAAAGCCCATCAAGACCACTTCTATGAAGTTGTGGCCAAGAAGAAGGTGATCTCCGAGGTCCCTTTCAATCTCAAGAAAAATGAGTACCCGGAGATCCGACATGAGATCCAAAGAAGAGGCTGGAAAGTTCTGACCAACCCCATTCAACAAGTCGGAATCTTAATAGTTCAAGAGTTCTATGCCAATGCATGGATCACTAGGAACCATGATCAAAGTGTGAACCCGAATCCAAAGAATTATCTTACAATGGTTCGGGGGAAATACTTAGATTTTAGTCCGGAAAATGTGAGGTTGGCATTCAACTTGCCCATAATGCAAGAAGATGGCCTACACTAGAAGGGTCAACTTTGATCAAAGGTTGGACCAAGTCCTTATGGACATATGTGTGGAAGGAGCTCAATGGAAAAGAGACTCCAAAGGCAAGCCGGTTCAATTAAGAACACTGGAACTCAAACCTGTGGCTAGAGGATGGTTGGAGTTCATCCAACGCTCCATCATCCCCGCTAGCAACTGATCTGAAGTTACTGTAGATCGGGCCATCATGATTCATAGCATCATGAATGGAGAGAAAGTAGAAGTTCATGAAGTCATCTCCTTTGAATTCTACAAAATAGCCGAAAAGTCCTCCACCATGGCAAGGCTAGCTTTTCCTCATCTTATTTGCCAACTATATTACTCAGCTGGAGTTATCATAGAAGGAGACATCCCCATTGAGGAGGATAATCCCATCACTAAGAAAAGGATAGAGCAAACAAGAGAGCCTACTCATGGATCCCAAGAGACGCATGAGGAAGCTCATCACCAAGAAATCCCGGAGATGCCTCAAGGGATGCACTTTCCTCCCAACAACTATTGGGAACAACTCAACACTTCTCTAGAAGACTTGAGTTACAATATGGATCAATTAAGGGTGGAACATCAAGAGCACTCCATCAGTCTCCATGAAATTAGAGAAGATCAAAGAGCAATGAGGGAGGAGCAACAAAGACAACGAAGAGACATAGAAGAGCTCAAGGACATCATTGGTTCTTCAAGAAGAAAGTGCCACCATCACTGAGGTGGACTCATTCCTTGTTCTTATTTCTCTATTTTCTGATTTTTATGCTTAATGTTTATCTATGTTTGTGTCTTTCCTACATGATCATTAGTATTTAGTAACTATGTCTTAAGGCTATGAATAATTCCATAAATCCTTCATCTCTCTTAAATGAAAAAAGTTTTAATACAAAAAGAACAAGAAGTACATGAGTTTCGAATTTATCCTTGAATTCAGTTTAATTATATTGATGTGGTGACAATACTTTTTGTTTTCTGAATGAATACTTGAACAGTGCATATTTTTTATCTTGTTGTTTATGAATGTTAAAATTGTTGGCTCTTGAAGGAATGATGAACAAAGAGAAATGTTACTGATAATCTGAAAAATCATAAAATTGATTCTTGAAGCAAGAAAAAGCAGTGAATAGCAAAAGCTTGCGAAAAAAATAAAAAGAGAAAGAAAAAGCAAGCAGAAAAAGCCAATAGCCCTTAAAACCAAAAGGCAGGGGTAAAAAGGATCCAAGGCTTTGAGCATCAATGGATAGGAGGGCCCAAGGAACTAAAATCCAGGCCTAAGCGGCTAAATCAAGTTGTCCCTAACCATGTGCTTGTGGCATGCAGGTCCAAGTGAAAAGTTTGAGACTGAGTGGTTAAAGTCGTGATCCAAAGCAAAAAGAGTGTGCTTAAGAGCTCTGGACACCTCTAATTGAGGACTTTAGCAAAGTTGAGTCACAATCTGAAAAGGTTCACCCAGTCATGTGTCTGTGGCATTTATGTATCCGGTGGTAATACTGAAAAACAAAATGCTTAGGGCCACGGCCAAGACTCATAAAAGTAGCTGTGTTCAAGAATCAACATACTTAACTAAGAGAATCAATAACACTATCTGAAAATCTAAGTTCCCATAGATGCCAATCATTCTAAACTTCAAAGGATAAAATGAGATGCCAAAAATATTCAGAAGCAAAAAGCTACAAGTCCCGCTCGTCTAATTAGAACTAATATTCATTGATATTTTGGGATTTATAGTATATTCTCATCTTTTTATCCAATTTGATTTTCAGTTGCTTGGGGACAAGCAACAATTTAAGTTTGGTGTTGTGATGAGCGGATAATTTATACGCTTTTTGGCATTGTTATTAGGTAGTTTTTAGTAGGATCTAGCTACTTTTAGGGACGTTTTCATTATTTTTTATGCTAAATTCACATTTTTGGACTTTAATATGAGTTTTTGTATTTTTCTGTGATTTCAGGTATTTTCTGGCTGAAATTAAAGGACCTGAGCAAAACTCTGATAGAGGGCTGACAAAGGACTGCTGATGCTGTTGGAATCTGACCTCCCTGTACTCGAAATAAATTTTTTGGAGCTAAAAAACTTCATATAGCGCACTCTCAACGGTGTTGGAAATTAGACATCTAGAGCTTTCCAGCAATATATAATAGTCCATACTTTATTCGAGATTAGACGACGCAAACTAGCGCTTAACGCCAGTTCCATGCTGCATTCTAGAGTCAAACGCCAGAAACACGTCACGAACCAGAGTTGAACGCCAAAAACACGTTACAACCTGGCGTTCAACTCCAAAAAAAGCCTCTGCACGTGTAAAGCTCAAGCTCAGCCCAAGTACACACCAAGTGGGCCCCGGAAGTGGATTTCCGCATCAATTACTTACTTCTGTAAACCCTAGTAGCTAGTCTCGTATAAATAGGACATTTTTATTATTGTATGAGACATCTTAGTTTTCGTCTTTTATCTTAGATCCAACTTTGGACGTTTGGTTCTTAGACTTTGGAGGCTGGCCATTCGGCCATGTCTGAACCTTGATCACTTATGTATTTTCAACGGTAGAGTTTCTACACACCATAGATTAAGGATGTAGAGCTTTGCTGTACCTCGAGTTTTAATGCAACTACTACTATTTTCTATTCAATTCAGTTTATTCCTGTTCTAAGATACTCGTTTCACTTTAACATGATGAATGTGATTATCTGTGACACTCATCATCATTCTCACCTATGAACGCGTGACTGACAACCACTTCCGTTCTACCTTAGACCGGGCGCATATCTCTTGAATTCCTTAATCAGAATCTTCGTGGTATAAGCTAGAATTGATGGCGGTATTCATGAGAATCCAGAAAGTCTAAACCTTGTCTGTGGTATTCTGAGTAGGATTCAGGGATTGAATGACTGTGACGAGCTTCAAACTCGCGATTGTTGGGCGTGATGACAAACGCAAAAGAATCAATGGATTCTATTCCGACATGATCGAGAACCGATAGATGATTAGCCGTGCTGTGACAGAGCATTTGGACCATTTTCACTGAGAGGATGGGATGTAGCCATTGACAACGGTGATGCCCTACATACAGCTTGCCATGGAAAGGAGTAAGAAGGATTGAAGGAAGGTAGTAGGAAAGCAGAGATCCAACAGGGACAAAGCATCTCCATACACTTATCTGAAATTCTCACCAATGATTTACATAAGTATTTCTATCTTTATTTTCTGTCTATTTATTGTTATTATTCGAAAACTACATAACCATTTATTATCCGTCTAACTGAGATTTACAAGATGACCATAGCTTGCTTCATACCAACAATCTCCGTGGGATCGACCCTTACTCACGTAAGGTTTATTACTTGGACGACCCAGTGCACTTGCTGGTTAGTTGTGCGAAGTTGTGAAGAAAGTGCTCAGTTAGTAGATGCGCATACCAAGTTGAATGCCATTATTAGAGATCACAATTTCGTGCACCAAATACTCACAAAGAAGCGATTCAAAATTTAACCTTCTACTCTTTTATTTATTTATTATTTTTTTAAACTATTGAATTTAAATTTATCTTCATCTTTATTATCTCTGTTAAATTACTTTGCATTCTTATTTATACTTACTTATTTATACCTGTTTGTGTAAACCATTATTGTATTCATGATAAGACTTTTATTTGTTGTGATTTCTCGTTAAAAAAACTTTAAAAAGTGAATATTATCTCTTTAATATGTAGAAAATTAAAATAATTAATAATAAAAAATCAAAACCGAAATTGAATGTATGATAGAACGTATGACCAAAGGGGAGGTCTTAAACCCAGTTTTATTAAAGGGGTAAAAGTATAAACTCCTACCTATCTTACAGCTACCAGGACAGCCACATGGTGCTCATATGGAAGATAATTCTGACGATCTTGATGACTCAGATAAGGATTAATTAAATAAGTACGAGTAGGATTATTTACTTTGTTTTGAATATTTTGTATTCTTAGTGAACTTTAGTTATTCATCGTGTCTTAAATCTTTAAGTTAGAAGATTATTTATTATTATTTTGATAAGTATGTAAATTCATGATCTAATATATATTATAAATTTTATTTTTATATTTAAAATTTTATTTGTATAATTATCTAATATTTAATTGTTTATAATTTTTCAAATTAATAAAAAATATAACCATTAAAATCGACAGTGACATTGTCGCTTTTAAAATTCAAAATAGACAAAAGAAAATAATAAATAGATGGAGAACTTGTCAATATTTAATCATATTATCATCAACTTTCTTGTCAATTTTAATAAATCCAAAATCCACAGTTGGTTTGTCAATTTTATTTAATATTATCTATGGCAAGTGTATGTGTCGCTTTTACTAAATATGTAAAAATCTTAACTTCATATTCTCGACGAAAAGAT
The DNA here is from genome assembly GCF_003086295.3 of Arachis hypogaea. Taxonomy (NCBI): domain Eukaryota; kingdom Viridiplantae; phylum Streptophyta; class Magnoliopsida; order Fabales; family Fabaceae; genus Arachis; species Arachis hypogaea. The sequence goes on along the minus strand of NC_092045.1, from coordinate 72,572,383 downwards.
TGTCGATTTTATTTAAAATTTATCGACGGTTTGATATGCTATCAATTTTATTAGAATTTTAAAAAATCGACAGACTTAAAAACGACGTAATGTGTCGTCGATTTTCAATTTGGCCGTTGATTTTTCTATCACTTTTAACGGTATTTCTTGTAGTGTTTATTACATTTTACTTGTGTCTTGGTTGAGAAATGACAAGTGTCTTATTATTTGGTTTGATAAATTTGGGTGTATATTGACTAAAAAAAAAGTGATGAATTAGTTGATTTTGAAGGAATTGTAGACGATGGAAATATCCAAATTTTAAGGGAAGTTTTGCCAAACTTTTTCTGAAAATTTTGAATAAAAGTAAATGAAAAAAATTGTAATTAGTGTTATATCTTAGGTCGTCTTCTCAAGGAATTGCAGGGGAGTATGATTTATTATTGGTAATGGAAAACAATATTTTTGGGTTTTTGAAATAAGGAGCAAGTAGTTTAAATGACAAGAAAAATAAATTAATAATAATAACATCTCTTGGCAATGTATGAGAACTGGAAATCCTATCCTAGTTATCCTTATTAGGCGTGATGAAAATTATTTATTGCTCCCACTTAGTCAACCTCTAACTATGAAGGTAAGTCAAGTGGATAAATCAATATGAATCTCAAGTCCTAGTCAACTCCTGTGGAGAGACTAGCTTTAGAGGTATCCAAATTAATTGACAACTCCCAATTTCAATCACTGCATTAATTTGACAACTCAAGCGTCACCAATTACTGAACCAAAGCTAAGAGTGTAAAAAGCTAAATTAAAATCATAAATATGAAATACCTCAAATTGTATTAAATAGAAAATCAATCTAAACATAAAGAGTTCATAAACCAAGTTGAGAAAAGAAACATTGAACCTGTAATTGAGAAGAAGAAATATTCCTAAATGAAATCCTAAATCCTAAAACCTAAGAGAGAGGAGAGAGTCTATCTCTAAAACAACATCTAAAAACTAAAATTATGTGTATGAAAAGTTATATGGATGGACTCCCCCACTTTATAGCCTCTAATTTGTGTCTTCTGGGCTGAAAATTGGGTCAGAAATAGCCCAGAAATCACTGATTGCGAAATCTACCATGTTGGTTTTTGTCACTATGATGCGTCCGCGTGGAGCACGCGTTCGTGTTGCTTAGATATACGACCACTATGGCAAATTATATATCACATCGAAGCCCCGGATGGTAGCTTTCTAACGCAACTAGAATCGCATCATTTGGATCTCTGTAGCCCAAGTTATGGCCATTTGAGTGCGAAGAGGTCAGGCTGGACAGCTTAGCAATTTCTTCAACTTCTTGTATTCCTTCCATTTTTGTATGCTTCCTTTTCATCCTCTAAGCCATTCTTGCCCTGTAATCCCAAAAATCACTTAACACACATATCAAGGCATCGAATGATAATAAGAGAGGATTTAAATAAAAGAAAATAAAATCCAAAGAAGCATGTTTTCAATCATGGCACAAAATTAGGAAGGAGAATGTAAAACCATGCAAATCATATGAATAAGTGGGCAAGGACTTGATAAAAACCACTCAATTGAGCACAAGATAAACCATGAAATAGGGGTTTATCAACCTCCCCACACTTAAACATTAGCATGTCTTCATGCTAAGCTCAAGAGAAGCTATAAAGGAGTGAAGAGGAATGATAGAGAGTATGAAATGCAACTTATCTATGTGAATGCAACTACATGCAAAATGTTTCTACCTACTTGGTTAAAAGTAAATAAGTTCTCCAAGACAAATATGAATCAAATTTCACTAATTCAAATCATATAGTGAAAACAAGTAAACTTGTAAGAAGATAGCTCATGAAAGCAAGGAACATAGAATCAAGTATTGAACCCTCACTGGTAGTGTATATCACTCTAGTCTCTCAAGTGTATAGGGTAATTCACTCTACTCTTCTCTAATCATACTTTGTAAACTTTGTTCTTCATCTAACCAATCAACAAATATTTAGCATATCAATGCAAACATCATGAGGTCTTTTCAGGGTTGTAATGGGGCTGAGGTAAAGGTAAGGATGTATATATAAGGCTAAGTGAGCTAACAAAGTGAATCCTTGATTAGTCTAAGATCTCACCTAACATACACACTTTATATAATTTCAAAGTTCTTTACCTAGCTACCCAAATTTTCCCACTTTTGTATTACATGCTCATGCACCAAATTTATTTTTGAATTTTGTCCCATGTGCATTGGTTCTTTTTATTTTGCATTGGGGTAATTTTTGTATCCCCTTATTTAAATTTTTTTTATCTCAATGCACATGGTAATTTAATTATTTTGATTTCACATGAGCATGCTTCCCAAATTTTGAAATAACTTATTCAATTTAATTCCCTTTTTTCCTATCATCCCATGTTCCCATAAAAGTCTCCATACTTAAATTATACACAATATCTATCTTAAGCTAACCAAGGATTCAACTTGGAATTTTTAATTTGTTTTTCTGTTTAAGGCTAGTAATGTGGTTATAAAACAGAAGGGGATTAAAAAGCTCAAAGTGCTAACAAGGGTGACATAAAAGGGTGGGCTTATTTGGGATAAGTGAGCAAAAACAAGTAATGGCCTCAATCATATGCAAGCATGTAAATACACTAAATAATGGACATATAGAATGGAATAAAATATAGATTACAATCATAGAGAAGGAAACACACAAGAATAAAAATTTATGGTTAAATAATGTAACCATGGAAATAAGCTTAAAATCTCACAGGTCGTGTGTTCTTTGGCTCAAAAATCATGTTCCAAATACAACTTCAAACAAATTTAACACATAGAAAATTTTAATTTTTAATTTAAATTAGTAAAATTTTTCAAAAATAGGATCCTAGAAAGAAACTTATTATTTTTCAACCAAGTAGTACTTAAATGCAAACAATAAACTACACATGCAATCTATTATGCAATGCAACAATGAACTAATAAAGAAAATAAGACATTGGTGTTGAGAAGAGAATAACTAACCCATGGAGATCGGTATCAACCTCCCCACACTTAAAGATTGCACCGTCCTCGGTGCATGCTAAGATGTATAAGTGGACGAGCTACTCCAACTGATGCCTTTCTCTATAGATTGTGCAGATTGACTTGTTTATCTCTCCATATAGAAGTTCTTCCTTTCCCCTCTCGGTGGCCATCCTGAAAGAAGAGAAAAAATAAGAGAAGTAACCCAGAAATAAAGATAAGAACATAAATAAAATATGGGTGTTAATGCCAAATAATAAGGGTCTCAATTACATGGCAGCTACAACATGCAAGTGAGAAAATAGTGGAAGCAAATGGCATATCAATAGTGCAAAAGTTGCAATAATAGGGAAGAGAGTGTGGGTAATGCAAGATAGTATAAGTGCATATCAATGCAAAAGGAATATCAGTATTATAAAAATTAGCATTGACTTATGAATAATAATACCCAATCAGAATAAAACAAGTCATGAAGCACCAGAATAATGCAAAAAAAATGCAATAGTTGAAGATAAGAATTTTAACACCAATGCAACGTGAGTGACGCGTTCGAGCGGATAGTGTTTCTATGAAATGACACGGTCGCGTCATCCACACGGTCGCGTGGATCGATTTGTACTATTAGCGCGAGGGCAGCCTCGCGGTCACACAACTCTCTGTTTGAAACTCATATTGCCAAATTTTAGGGTGACGCGGTCGCGTGGGGGACGCGATCGTGTGGTTGGCCTTGTTTTGAAAAACGGCGCGGATGCGTGAGGCACGCGTTCGCGTGGTAGGGCTTGTGCTTCTAGCACGAGTCGAGCCCCACTCCATCACAACTCTCTGCCATACACCTTTTGACTTTGATTTTACAAAGCCACGCGTTCGCGTGGGTGACGCGGACGCGTGGGGAGGCTATTTCGCTAATGACGCGAACGCGTGGGTCACGCGGTCGCGTTGGTTGATTTGTGCCAAAGGCACGCCTCCATCCACGCTTTCGCGTGACTTTCTGTAAAATTTCTTTTCTTCCTAAGGCACAGATGACGCGGACGCATCAACGACGCTTATGCGTCGCGTGCGTTTTTTTTATGCAAAATGCAGAATGCAGTATGCAGATGCTGATGCAAATGTTATGAATAATTCCAGGTTCAATAAAATAAAATAAAAATCAAAAACAAACAAAACTAAATAAAATTATAATTGAAAAAGGAACGATCATACCATGGTGGGTTGTCTCCCACCTAGCACTTTTAGTTAAAATCCTTAAGTTGGACATTTGGTGAGCTCCTTGTCATGGCGGCTTGTGCTTGAACTCATCTTGAAACGACCACCAACGCTTGGACTTCCAATAAGCTTCAACATCTCCAAATAAATTCACCAAGCGTTGATAAAGTTCTCCACAAGCTTTGAGCTCCCAAAGTTGATCCTCATATATTCTTGGATCCCAAATCTTGTTTCTACACCCTTCTTCAAGTTGATTATCATGATTCCATCCAGGTGGTTCAGCTTTAGAATTCTCACGTAAGCATCCAAACATCTTCCTAGACCCATTCAATTGAGTTCGACACCAACTTTTTCATTTAAACTTTGAGCTTTCAACCATAATGAACCTAGGATTGTGTTGCCCACCACTAACCATCTTCCTCTTACTCTTAATGCCACAAAGATTTATAAGTTGACAATCCATCTCTAGTAGCCCGTATTCAAGTGGGAAGGTAAAGCTCAAGGATAAGAATTTTACCAACTTGAACGTTGTGTTGGATGGTAATGGCCTTGGGAGAGGTATTTCTAATGAATTTGCAAGCTCCACTCCCTTGTGCTCTTCTCTGACAACTTCCACTTCTTTGCAAGCTTCTTCACTTTCAACCTCTTCCTCTTGGTAGCTTTCTTCCAATTCAATCTCTTCTTCATTGTGCACCAAGGGCATGGGAGGTTGTGCTTCTTCTTCTTGAATCTCCATCTCTTGATCAACCTCTTCCAAGTCTTCAACTATGATATGCCTTGGAGGTTGTACACCCTCCTCAGCATCAATTTCAATCGCCTTGGAAGGAGGCTCTATAACCTGACTTTCCCATGGAGGTTCCACATCTCCTAAATCTTCAACCACTTCCTCTTCTTCAGCTATTACGGTTTCCTCCACTTGTTCCAATACAAAGGTATGTTCCTCATTGTCCATTGGAGTTTCTAGTGTCTCCTTTATGCTACGCTCTTTTATTGATTCTCCACATGTAGCCATGGGAGCACTTTGAGTGTCTGAGCGTTGGGAAGCTAATCAACTTATCGCTTGATTTAGTTGATATAGAGTTGCATGAAATTGATCCACTGATTCCTTGAAATGATCCCTTGATTATTGTTCCACTTGGATTGCATGATTAGGATCATATGGCTCTTGGGTAGATGGATATGGACATGGTGTATATGGAGGTGGTGGTTCCTGAGAGTAATTGGGTTGAAATTGGGGTGGTTCTATATATGGTTTATATGGCTCATAAGGTGGTTGGTGTGGTGGATAAGGGTTAGGATCATATGAGGGTGTTTGGTGGTAAGGGGCTTGTGAGTATGGTGGTCCAAAATCATGTTGAGGAGGGAGTTCATAGGCATATGGTGGTGGTTGTTGATAATCAAAAGAGCACTCACCATAGCCATTGCCTTGATATGCATCATAGAACGGTTGTTGATAGTCCATTGGAGGTGGCTGTTGCCATGAGGGTTGATCAAATCCTTGTGGCTCCTCCCATCTTTGATTGTCCCAACCTTGATGCATGTTCTCATTGTAATCTCCTCTTCCTGCAACATAATTGTAACCAGACTCACAGCCAAAGGGGTGAGAGTTCATAGTAATAGGAAAAAAATAAAAATAAAAACTAACAAAAAAAATATTTTGAAAAAGATATGATTTTTGAAAAAAAGATAAGATAAGATTTTGAAAAAGATATGATTTTTTTTTAAAAAGGATAAGATTTTGAAAAAGATAAGATAAGATTTTGAAAAAGATATGATTTTTGAAAAAAAAATTTGATTTTTGAAATTTAAAACGAAGATAAGATAAAAAATTTTAAAATAAAAATCTTAATTTTTTTTGTAACTTTCGAAAAAAATCAATTAAAATAAAAAGAAAAGATATTTTTGAAAAATATTTACAATAACCAATAATAAGGCACACGTTTGCAATTCTCCGGCAACGGCGTCATTTGACGATCGGATTTCCTGCCGATAAAGAAATTCACAAATATAATCGCGTTGTAAGTATAGCTTCTAAACCAACAGAAAATCCTTTCGTACAAAACATTTGGTTGTCACAAGTAACAAATCCAATAAAAATAATTAACCGAAGTATTCAAACCTCAGGTCGTCTTCTCAAGGAATTGCAGGAGAGTATGATTTATTATTGGTTATGGAAAATAATATTTTTGGGTTTTTGAAATAAGGAGCAAGTAGTTTGAATGACAAGAAAAATAAATTAATAATAATAAAATCTCTTGGCAATGTATGAGAACTGGAAATCCTTTCCTAGTTATCCTTATTAGGCGCGATGAGAATTGTTTATTGCTCCCACTTAGTCAACCTCTAACTATGAAGGTAAGTCAAGTGGATAAATCAATATGAATCTCAAGTCCTAGTCAACTCCTGTGGAGAGACTAGCTTTAGAGGTATCCAAATTAATTAGCAACTTCCAACTTCAATCACTACTTTATTTCGACAACTCAAGCGTTACCAATTACTGAACCAAAGCTAAGAGTGTAAAAAGCTAAATTAAAATCATAAATATGAAATACCTCAAATTGTATTAAATAGAAAATCAATCTAAACATAAAGAGTTCATAAACCAAGTTGAGAAAAGGAACATTGAACCTGTAATTGAGAAGAAGAAATATTCCTAAATGAAATCCTAAATCCTAAAACCTAAGAGAGAGGAGAGAGCCTCTCTCTCTCTCTAAAACTATATCTAAAAACTAAAATTATGTGTATGAAAAGTTGTATGGATGGACTCCCCCACTTTATAGCCTCTAATCTGTGTCTTCTGGGCCAAAAACTGGGTCAGAAACAGCCCAGAAATCGCTGATTGTGAAATCTGCCACGCTGGTTTTTCGTCATTGCGACACGTCCGCGTGAAGCACGTGTTCGCGTTGTCTAGTTGTATGGCCACTATGACAAATTATATATCAAATCGAAGCCTCAGACGTTATCTTTCCAACGCAACTGAACTGCGTCATTTGGACCTTTGTAGCTCAAGTTATGACCGTTTGAGTGCAAAGAGGTCAGGCTGGACAGCTTAGCAATTTCTTCAACTTCTTGTATTCCTTCCACTTTTGCATGCTTCCTTTCCATCCTCTAAGCCATTCTTGCCCTGTAATCCCTGAAATCACTTAACGCACATATCAAGGCATCGAATGATAATAAGAGAGGATTTAAATAAAAGAAAATAAAAGCCAAAGAAGCATGTTTTCAATCATAGCACAAAATCAGGAAGGAGAATGTAAAACCATGCAAATCATATGAATAAGTGGGCAAGGACTTGATAAAAACCACTCAATTAAGCACAAAATAAACCATGAAATAGGGGTTTATCAACAACATACTATCTAAAGGACTCAAAAAAATTTAATTTATAGAGACATTAGCCTATATTAGACTTTTCACTTTTGGTTAAACTTGTGAAAAAAATATAACTTGTGGAAGAGTAATTAACCGTTTCTAACCATGAAAGATTGAAGCGCTGACAATACTGACCATAACTAATTTAAATTAACTTTATAACCATGAAAGATTTTCTCTGATTAACATTTCTAACCAAACATCAATTTTTTAAATTTGCCATTAGTAAGGCTTCCTACGTGGCAAGTATTCTTCCAACTTGGCTTTCCAACGTGGCATTACTGCCTAATTTTACCATAATAACCCTAATTATGAAAGGTTGAGAATGTAGTTATGAAAGTATAATATGGATTTATTATGATAGCAATCATGCTTCTTCTTCTGCGTTTATCATGCTTCTTCTGCGATTATGACAAGACTGTGTTTATCATGCTTCTTCTTTTATGTTTATTATGAAAGTAGTTATGAAAATAGGAAAGATTAAGGGAGATATTATAGAAATTAGGATATTAATTTTGTCAATTGTTACAGGACTTGTGTTGTGTTTCCTTTCAATTATGTTTCTCATGTTTAAAATGTAGAATTGAGGTTTGACTTGATTATATTCTTTTCCTGGGTTGATATGAATTGGAATTGGAAGGGGAATGTGGCGTTGAATCGGTTTTTGGTTTGTTAAAATTTTTTTTGACAAAAGTAACCTGATAATTATATATTTGTTGACATATTTAACCACGAAAAATTTAAGAATTTGACAAAAATAACCACTAAAAAAGTTCAAAATTTAACATAATTAGTTATATTTCATATCACAAACACTGATTTAACTTTGATATAACAGTTATAAGTTGTGACAATTAACAGTTAATAAAAATTTGTGAACTGAATGAATGAAAATTTGACAAAAATAACCTTTAGATATTTGAAATTTGACATAGCTTCTTATATTTCAAATTAGAAACTCTAATTTAACCTTCACATAGTAATATATATGAATGGTGACAATTACTAAATGAAAATTCTTGTACCAAATCAATGTGGGACAATGCCAAATATGTAATCATCTCCCATTAACATAGTAGACAAATAAGTTCATGCTAATTCATCATAGTTGTTTGATGAGAATTAAGTAACAAAACAAACCATGGTCAATGTAACTCTAAACCAAAATACTATAACTAAGTTCCTAAAAAGATTGAAGTGAACATAGTCTATTGGTGGACGAAATTGTGATCACTATTCTTTTTGTATACCCTGATGACATTGTTTATTTTCACAACTCCGTTCAACTAACCAGCAAGTGTACTGGGTCGTCCAAGTAATAAACCTTACGTGAGTAAGGGTCGAATCCACAGAGATTGTTGGTATGAAGCAAGCTATGGTCACCTTGCAAATCTCAGTTAGGCAGATTAAAATGGTTTATGAATTTAGAAAATAAAAATAAGAAAATAGATTATATGTAAAATAAAGGGATAGAACACTTATGCAGATTCATTGGTGGGAATTTCAGATAAGCGGATGGAGATGCTGTAGAGCTCTTGGACGCCTGCTCTTCTACTGCTTCTACTCAGTCCTTCTTACTCCCTTCCATGGCAAGCTTTGTATAGGGGTTCACCATCAACTGTGGCTACTTTCATTCCTCACGGGGAAATATCCTGTGCGGCTGTCACTCGCACAGCTAACCAGTCTGGAGGCATCACCCATGGCTGATGGCTACATCCCATCCTCGCAGTGAAAACTATGCTAACGCACTCTGTCACAGTACGGCTAATCACCGGTTGGTTCCCGCTCCTACTGGAATAGAATCCCTCTTTTGCGTCTGTCACTAACGCCCAGCAGGTTAAAGTTTGAAGCACGTCACGGTCATTCATTACCGGAATCCTACTCGGAACACCACAGACAAGGTTGGACTTTCCGGATTCCCAGGATCCTACTCGGAATACCACAGACAAGGTGAGACTTTCTGGACCCTCATAAATGCCGCCATCTATCTAGCTTATACCACGAAGATTCTGTTGGGGAATCTAAGAGATACGCATTCAAGCTCTGTTGCATGTAGAACGGAAGTGGTTGTCAATCACGCGCGTTCATAAGTGAGAATGATAATGAGGGTAATTTTGACTCATAACATTCATCATGTTCTTGGGTACGAATGAATATCTTGGAATAAGAATTAGAGAGATTTGAATAAAAGATAATAGAACTTCATTAATACTTGAGGTACAGCAGAGCTCCACACCCTTAATCTATGGTGTGCAGAAACTCCACCGTTGAAAATACATAAGCAAAGGGTTCAGGCATGGCCGAATGGCCAGCCCTCTCCTAACGTGATCAATGATCCCCTCAGATGAAGAATAAAACAAAACTGAGATCAAAGATGTCTAATACAATAGATAAATGTCCTATATATACTAGACTAGCTACTAGGGTTTACATGAGTAAGTAATTGATGCATAAATCCACTTCCGGGGCCCACTTGGTGTATGCTTGGGCTGAGCTCGATCAATCCACGAGTAGAGGCATTTCGTGGCGTTAAACTTTGAGTTATGACGTGTTTTGGGCGTTTAACTCCGGATCATGACGTTTTTCTGGCGTTTAACTCCAGACAGCAGCATGAACTTGGCGTTTAACGCCAAGTTACGTCGTCATTATTCGAATAAAGTATGGACTATTATATATTGCTGGAAAGCCCTGGATGTCTACTTTCCAACGCCATTGAGAGCGCGCCAATTGGAGTTCTGTAGCTCCAGAAAATCTATTTCGAGTGCAGGGAGGTCAGAATCCAACAGCATCAGCAGTCCTTTTGTCAGCCTTCTTCAGAGTTTTGCTCAAATCCCTCAATTTCAGTCAGAATTTACCTGAAATCACAGAAAAACACACAAAATCATAGTAAAGTCCAGAAATGTGAATTTAACATAAAAACTAATGAAAACATCCCTAAAAGTAGCTTAAACTTACTAAAAACTATATGAAAACAATGCCAAAAAGCGTATAAATTATCCGCTCATCACAACACCAAACTTAAATTGTTGCTTGTCCCCAAGCAACTGAAAATCAAATAGGATAAAAAGAAGAGAATATACTATAAATTCCAAAATATCAATGAATATTAATTTAATTACATGAGCGGGACTTGTAGCTTTTTGCTTCTGAACAGTTTTGGCATCTCACTTTTTCCTTTGAAGTTTAGAGTGATTGGCTTCTCTAGGAACTTAGAATTTCAGATAGTGTTATTGACATTCCTAGTTAGGCATGTTGATTCTTGAACACAGCTACTTTATGAGTCTTGGCTGTGGCCCTAAGCACTTTGTCTTCCAGTATTACCACCGGATACACAAATGCCACAGACACATAACTGGGTGAACCTTTTCAGATTGTGACTTAGCTTTGCTAAAGTCCCCAGTTAGTGGTGTCCAGAGCTCTTAAGCACACTCTTTAGCTTTGGATCACGACTTTAACCATTCAGTCTCAAGCTTTTCACTTGGACCTTCATGACACAAGCATATGGTTAGGGACAGCTTGATTTAGCCGCTTAGGCCTGGATTTTTTAATTTCCTTGGGCCCTCCTATCCATTAATGCTCAAAGCCTTGGATCCTTGCTAAAATTTTCGCCATTTTTTTTTGACTGCTTTTTCTTGCTTCAAGAATCAAATTCATGATGTTTTTCAGATCATCAATAACATTTCTCTTTGTTCATCATTCTTTCAAGAGCCAACAATTTTAACACTCATAGACAACAAGATCAAAAATATGCACTGTTCATTCATTCATTCAGAAAACAAAAATTGTTGCCACCACATCAATATAATTAAATTAAATTCACTAATAATTTCGAAAATTATGTACTTCTTGTTCTTTTGAATTAAAACATTTTTCTTTTAAGAGAGGTGAAAGACTAATGGATTTTATTCATAGCTTTAAGGCATGGTTACACACTAATGATCATGAAGTAGAGACACAAAAACATAGATAAACATAACACTTAAAAACCGAAAACAGAAAGAAAATAAAGAACAAGGAATGAATCCACCTCTAGTGGCGTCTTCTTCTTGAAGGACCAATGATGTTCTTCAACTCTTCTATGTCCCTTCCTTGCCTTTGTTGCTCCTCCCTCATAGCTCTTTGATCTTCTCTTATTTCTTGGAGAGTGAGGGCGTGTTCATGGTGTTCCACCCTTAGTTGTTCCACATTATGGCTCAAGTCTTCTAAGGAGGTACTAAGTTGCTCCCAATAGTTGTTGGGAGGAAAGTGCATTCCTTGAGGCATTTGTTGATGATGAACTTCCTCATGTTCTTCTTGAGGGCCGTGAGGAACTTCTCTTGTTTGCTCCATCCTTTTCTTGGTGATGGGCTTGTCTTCTTCAATGGAGACATCTCCATCTATGATGACTCCGGCTGAATAACATAGATGGCATATGAGGTGGGGGAAGGCTAGCCGTGCCATGTATGAAGGCTTGTCGGCTATTTTGTAGAGTTCATTGGATATGACTTCATGAACTTCCACTTCCTCTCCAATCATGATGCTATGAATCATGATGGCCCGATCCACAGTAACTTCAGATCGGTTGCTTGTAGGGATTATGGATCTTTGGATGAACTCCAACCATCCTCTAGCTACAGGCTTGAGGTCCAGTCTTCTTAGTTGGACCGGTTTGCCTTTGGAGTCTACTCTCCATTGGGCGCCTTCCACACAAATGTCCATTAGGACTTGGTCCAACCTTTGATTGAAGTTGACCCTTCTTGTATAGGGGCGTTCATCACCTTGCATCATGGGTAGATGAAACGCCAACCTCACATTTTCCGGACTGAAATCTAAGTATTTCCCCCGAACCATTGTGATATAGTTCTTTGGATTCGGGTTCATACTTTGATCATGGTTCCTAGTGATCCATGCATTAGCATAGAACTCTTGAACCATCAATATTCCGACTTGTTGCATGGGGTTGGTTATGACTTCCCACCCTCTTCTTTGAATTTCATGTCGGATTTCCGGATACTCATTCATTTTGAGCTTGAAAGGGACCTCGGGGATCACCTTCTTCCTTGCCACAACATCATAGAAGTGGTCTTGGTGGCTCTTGGAGATGAATCTCTCCTTCTCCCATGACTCGGAAGTGGAAGCTTTTGCCTTCCCTTTTCCTTTTCTTGAAGAAACTCCGGTCTTGGGTGCCATTGATGGTGAATGAAAAATAAAAAGCTTAGGCTTTTTACCACACCAAACTTAAAATTTGCTCGTCCTCGAGCAAAAAAGAAAAGAAGAGTAGAAGAAGAAGAAGAGAATTTGAGTAGAGAGGGAGAAGAGGGGTTCGGCTATAGGAGAGAAGAAGGGGTTTGTGTTGTGTGAAAATGAAGAAGAAAGGAGAGTATTTATAGGGAGAGGGGGGTTGGGTTTCGGCCATTTTGGGTGGGAAAGGGTGGGAAATTGAATTTGAATGTAATGGAGGTAGGTGGGGTTTATGGGGAAGAGGAGGTTGATGTGAATGGTGAATGGGGTAATTGGGAAGAGGAATTGATGTGATTGGTGAAGAATATTGGGAGTGGTGACATTGAAAATGAGATTTGGATTAGGAGAGTGTGATTAGGATTAAAAGAAAAGGTAGGTGGGGATCCTGTGGGGTCCACAGATCCTGAGGTGGGGATCCTGTGGGGTCCACAGATCCTGAGGTGAAAAGAAATACCATTCCTTCACCCTATAGGCGTGTAAATTGCCTTCATGCATCATTCTGGCGTTCAAACGCCCATTGGTGCATGTTCTGGGCGTTAAACGCCCATGTGATGCTTGTTTCTGGCGTTGAACGCCAGTTTCAAGCTTGTTTCTGGCGTTCAGCGCCAGATTGTCCTCTGCGTGCGCATCCTGGCGTTAAACGCCAGGATGTAGCTTGTTTTGGGCGTTCAGCGCCAGGAAGATGCTCTGTTCTGGCGTTGAACGCCCGCCAGATGCATCTTCTGGGCGTTGAACGCCAGCCCGTGCGTCCTCCAGGGTGAAAAATTTTTTTCTTCTGTTTTTGACTCTGTTTTTAATTTTTTTGATTTTTTCGTGACTCCTCATGATCATGTACCTAATTAAACACAAAAATAACACTAAAACAAAATAAAATAAGATTAGATAAATAAAATTGGGTTGCCTCCCAACAAGCGCTTCTTTAATGTCAATAGCTTGACAGTGGCTCTCATGGAGCCACAAGGTGATCAGGTCAATGTTGTATAGTTGCCAACACCAAACTTAGAGTTTGGATATGGGGTTTGAACACCAAACTTAGAGTTTGGTTGTGGCCTCACAATACCAAACTTAGAGTTTGACTGTGTGGGCTCTTCTTGACTCTGAACTGAGAGAAGCTCTTCATGCTTACTCTCTTTTGTCACAGAGGGATGGTCATGTGCCTTAAACACAAGGTAGTCCCCATTCAATTGAAGGACTAACTCACCTCTGTTAACATCTATCACAGCTTCTGCTGTGGCTAGGAAAGGTCTTCCTAGGATGATGCATTCATTATCTTCCTTCCTAGTGTCTAGGATTATGAAATCAGCAGGGATGTAAAGGCCTTCAACCTTTACTAGCACGTCCTCTACTATTCCATAAGCTTGTCTCACTGACTTGTCTGCCAATTGTAATGAGAACAAGGCAGGTTGTACCTCAATGATCCCTAGCTTCTCCATTATAGAGAGTGGCATCAGATTTATCCCTGACCCCAGATCACATAGAGCTTTTTCAAAGCTCATGGTGCCAATGGTGCAAGGTATTAAGAACTTGCCAGGATCTTGTTTCTTTTGAGGTAGAGTTTTCTGAATCCAAGTATCTAGTTCACTAATGAGCAAGGGAGGTTCACTTTCCCAAGCCTCATTACCAAACAGCTTGGCATTCAGCTCCATGATAGCTCCTAAGTATTGGGTAACTTGCTCTCCAGTCACATCTTCATCCTCTTCAGAGGATGAATAGTCTTCAGAGCTCATGAATGGCAGAAGGAGGTTTAATGGAATCTCTATGGTCTTTGTATGAGCCTCAGATTCCTCAGGATCCTTAATAGGAAACTCCTTCTTGCTTGAAAGACGTCCCAGGAGGTCTTCCTCACTAGGATTTTCGTCCTCCTCCTCCCCTATGCATTCGGCCACTTTGATTAAATCAATGGCCTTGCACTCTCCTTTTGGATTCTCTTCTGTATTACTTGGGAGAATACTGGGAGGAGTTTCAATAACTTTCTTACTCAGCTGGCCTACTTGTGCCTCCAAATTCCTAATGGAGGATCTTGTTTCATTCATGAAACTGAAAGTGGCCTTTGGCAGATCAGAGACTATATTGGCTAAATTAGAATTATTTTGTTCAGAGTTCTCTGTCTGTTGCTGAGAAGATGATGGATATGGCTTACTATTATTCAGTCTATTGCGTCCACCATTGTTAAAACCTTGTTGAGGTTTTTGTTGATCCTTCCATGAGAAATTTGGATGATTTCTCCATGATGAGTTATAGGTTTTTCCATAAGGTTCACCTAAGTAATTAACCTCTGCCATGGCAGGGTTCTCAGGATCATAAGCTTCTTCAGAAGCTACCTCTCTAGTACTGTTGGATGCATGTTGCAATCCATTCAGATTTTGAGAGATCATGTTGACCTGTTGAGTCAACACTTTGTTCTGAGCCAGTATGGCATTCAGAGCATCAATTTCAAGAACTCCTTTCTTCTGAGGGACCCCATTATTCACGGAATTCCTCTCAGAGGTATACATGAACTGGTTGTTTGCAACCATGTCAATGAGTTCTTGAGCCTCTTCAGGCGTTTTCTTCAGGTGAATAGATCCACCTGCAGAATGGTCCAGTGACATTTTCGAAAATTCAGAGAGACCATAATAGAATATATCTAATAGGGTCCATTCTGAGAACATGTCAGATGGACATCTCTTGGTCAGCTGCTTGTATCTTTCCCAAGCTTCATAGAGGGATTCACCATCTTTTTGTTTGAAGGTTTGAACATCCACTCTCAGCTTGCTCAGCTTTTGAGGAGGAAAGAATTTATCTAAGAAGGTAGTGACCAGCTTATCCCAGGCGTCCAGGCTATCCTTAGGTTGTGAATCCAACCATATTCTAGCTCTGTCTCTTACAGCAAAAGGGAAAAGCATGAGTCTGTAGACTTCAGGATTAACTCCATTTGTCTTTACAGTATCACAGACTTGCAAGAACTCAGTTAAAAACTGATAGGGATCTTCAGATGGAAGCCCATAAAACTTGCAGTTTTGTTGCATTAATGCAACTAGTTGAGGCTTAAGCTCAAAGTTATTGGCTCCAATGGCAGGAATGGAGATGCTTCTTCCATCAAACTTGGATGTTGGCTTTGTGAAGTCACCAAGCATTCTCCTTGCATTATTATCATTATTATTTGCAGCTGCCATGTCTTTCTCCTGTTCGAAAATTTCTGAAAGGTTATTTCTGGATTGTTGTAATTTAGCTTCTCTTACTTTTCTCTTCAGAGTCCTTTCAGGTTCTGGATCAACTTCAACAAGAGTGCCTTTTTCCCTGTTCCTGCTCATATGAAAGAGAAGAAAACAAGAAAAGAAAAAGGAATCCTCTATGTCACAGTATAGAGATTCCTTTATGTTAGTAGAAAGAGAAAGGGGAGAAGAATGAAAAAGAATGAATAGTCTGTATAAAGAGTAAGGATAGGGGGTGAAGAGAAGTGTTAATAATTAATTAATTAAATAGAAGAAGAGAAGAGAGGGAGAAAAAATTCGAAAATAATTTTTGAAAAAGGGGTTAGTATTTTCGAAAATTAGAGATAAAATATAATTAAAATTAAAATTTAAAACAAAAAGAATTTTTGAAAAAGAGAGGGAGAATTTTCGAAAATTAGAGAGGGAAAAGTAGTTAGGTGGTTTTGAAAAAGATAAGAAACAAACAAAAAGTTAGTTAGTTGATTGAAAAAGATTTGAAATCAAATTTTGAAAAAGATGAGAAGATAAGGGGTTAGATAAGATGTTTTGAAATCAAATTTGAAAAAGATAAAATTTTGAAAAAGATAAGATAAAAGATAAAAAGATATATTTGAAAAAAAATATTTTGAAAAAGATTTAATTTTAAAATTACTTAACTAACAAGAAACTACAAGATAAGATTCTAGAACTTAGAGATTGAACCTTTCTTAACAAGAAAGTAACAAACTTCAAATTTTTGAACCAATCACATTACTTGTTAGTTAATTTTCGAAAATTTGATATAAAGATAAGAAAAAGATTTTTGAAAATATTTTGAAAAATAATTTTGAAATTTTCGAAAATTATAAAAAAAAATGAAAAAGATATGATTTAAGAAAAAGATTTTGAAAAGATAAGATTTTTAAAATTGAAATTTTGACTTGACTTGTAAGAAACAACTAATTTTAAAAATTTTTGACCAAGTCAACCCAAAATTTCGAAAATTTGGAGGAAAATAAGGAAAAGATATTTTTGATTTTTAAAATTTTAAAGAAAAACACAAAAATGACCCAAAACATGAAAATTTTGGATCAAGACACAAGATGCATGCAAGAATGCTATGAATGTCAAGATGAACACCAAGAACACTATGAAGATCATGATGAACATCAAGAACATAATTTTGAAAAATTTTTGATGCAAAGAGAACATGCAAGACACCAAACTTAGAAATTTTTAATGCATGGAAAATATGAATGCAAAAGTGCACAAGAAAAACAAGAAAAGACACAAAACAAGAAATCATCAAGATCAAACAAGAAGACTTGTCAAGAACAACTTGAAGATCATGAAGAACACTATGAATGCATGAGAATTTCGAAAAAATGCAAGAAAAATTTTAAACGCATGCAATTGACACCAAACTTAAAAATTGACACAAGACTCAAACAAGAAACACAAAATATTTTTGATTTTTATGATTTTCTAATTTTTTTGTATTTTTATTATTTTTTTTTTCGAAAAACATTTTTGGAAAAACGAAAAATAAAAGAAAAATTTTTGAAAAAGTTTTTGAAAAGAAAGTTACCTAATCTGAGCAACAAGATGAACCGTCAGTTGTCCATACTCGAACAATCCCCGGCAACGGCGCCAAAAACTTGGTGGACGAAATTGTGATCACTATTCTTTTTGTATACCCTGATGACATTGTTTATTTTCACAACTCCGTTCAACTAACCAGCAAGTGTACTGGGTCGTCCAAGTAATAAACCTTACGTGAGTAAGGGTCGAATCCACAGAGATTGTTGGTGTGAAGCAAGCTATGGTCACCTTGCAAATCTCAGTTAGGCAGATTAAAATGGTTTATGAATTTAGAAAATAAAAATAAGAAAATAGATTATATGTAAAATAAAGGGATAGAACACTTATGCAGATTCATTGGTGGGAATTTCAGATAAGCGGATGGAGATGCTGTAGAGCTCTTGGACGCCTGCTCTTCTACTGCTTCTACTCAGTCCTTCTTACTCCCTTCCATGGCAAGCTTTGTATAGGGGTTTACCATCAACTGTGGCTACTTTCATTCCTCACGGGGAAATATCCTGTGCGGCTGTCACTCGCACAGCTAACCAGTCTGGAGGCATCACCCATGGCTGATGGCTACATCCCATCCTCGCAGTGAAAACTATGCTAACGCACTCTGTCACAGTACGGCTAATCACCGGTTGGTTCCCGCTCCTACTGGAATAGAATCCCTCTTTTTCATCTGTCACTAACGCCCAGCAGGTTAAAGTTTGAAGCACGTCACGGTCATTCATTACCGGAATCCTACTCGGAACACCACAGACAAGGTTGGACTTTCCGGATTCCCAGGATCCTACTCGGAATACCACAGACAAGGTGAGACTTTCCGGACCCTCATAAATGCCGCCATCTATCTAGCTTATACCACGAAGATTCTGTTGGGGAATCTAAGAGATACGCATTCAAGCTCTGTTGCATGTAGAACGGAAGTGGTTGTCAATCACGCGCGTTCATAAGTGAGAATGATAATGAGGGTAATTTTGACTCATAACATTCATCATGTTCTTGGGTACGAATGAATATCTTGGAATAAGAATAAGAGAGATTTGAATAAAAGATAATAGAACTTCATTAATACTTGAGGTACAGCAGAGCTCCACACCCTTAATCTATGGTGTGCAGAAACTCCACCGTTGAAAATACATAAGCAAAGGGTTCAGGCATGGCCGAATGGCCAGCCCTCTCCTAACGTGATCAATGATCCCCTCAGATGAAGAATAAAACAAAACTGAGATCAAAGATGTCTAATACAATAGATAAATGTCCTATATATACTAGACTAGCTACTAGGGTTTACATGAGTAAGTAATTGATGCATAAATCCACTTCCGGGGCCCACTTGGTGTATGCTTGGGCTGAGCTCGATCAATCCACGAGTAGAGGCATTTCTTGGCGTTAAACTTTGAGTTATGACGTGTTTTGGGCGTTTAACTCCGGATCATGACGTTTTTCTGGCGTTTAACTCCAGACAGCAGCATGAACTTGGCGTTTAACGCCAAGTTACGTCGTCATTCTTCGAATAAAGTATGGACTATTATATATTGCTGGAAAGCCCTGGATGTCTACTTTCCAACGCCATTGAGAGCGCGCCAATTGGAGTTCTGTAGCTCCAGAAAATCTATTTCGAGTGCAGGGATGTCAGAATCCAACAGCATCAGCAGTCCTTTTGTCAGCCTTCTTCAGAGTTTTGCTCAAATCCCTCAATTTCAGTCAGAATTTACCTGAAATCACAGAAAAACACACAAACTCATAGTAAAGTCCAGAAATGTGAATTTAACATAAAAACTAATGAAAACATCCCTAAAAGTAGCTTAAACTTACTAAAAATTATATGAAAACAATGCCAAAAAGCGTATAAATTATCCGCTCATCATCTATGTAACAGGCATATCTAAACACTACAAAAAAAAGTTCCTTAATCCAATCAATCTTAGGCCCTAACTAGGTGTGAAATTACTACTGCCACTAGAGAGTTCAGCTGTTGGTGCTCTAAGTCTTGGAGTCGGCATAAATTGCATGAATCTGGTAGATGTTCTAGCACTAGCACCATGCATGATTTCTTGGCTAACAATAGGCCTACTTGAGGGGTTGCTTATTGAAGGAGGTCTCATGTTGTTGAACAGAGTTGGAGGAGGCCTCTTGGTATTCTTCCTTTTGGCTGGCCTCTTGCTATCGAAGGGAATATTCTGCATTGAAGGTCTGATTGGTGGTGGTCTTATAGGTGCCAGTTGAATTGGAGGTTGGTTGGCTTGAGGTGGAATAAGTGTATCAGGGTTTGGTATCACCTGCTTAGAGAGGAAATAATTGCATTAACAATTAAAAACTATGAGAAAATAATTACATTAACAAATATAACTATTTTATTGTCGAAATCACCATAGATGACGATGTTACAGGTGCAGCTGGTGCTGCCGGTGCTGCATCTAGAACTGTTGTCGGTGCCGCATCTGGGATTGTTGCTGGTCCTGCATCTGGGATTGCTGCTGGTCCTGCTTCTTCGGGTGCAGCCATGTCGTCCTTCTTTTTTTGACATGTTCTACTATTATGTCCGGCCTAAAGAAGCAAAAAATTAAACAAGTGAGGATACAAATATAACATGGTATCAAAATGACACTAATTGTAAAAAATCATACAATAAGACAATATTGGCAAACTATTTGTCCATATTTTTGCTTGACTCTATGAGGATCTGGTTGTGGCTCTGGTGCATCATTCCTTTTGTTTCTCTTCACTGTTGGTCTTCCGCTCGGCCTCTTGTATAATGGAGGAAAAATGTTTGCATACCCATGCTTTTCCCAAAATTCCTTGCTAGGAACAGGTTGAACTAGGAACTCATATGTTTTGTTGTATGCTCCAACAGTGAGCCAATTGTTTGCATATTCCTCGGGTCTTCTATTCTGATATGCTAGAGCAGCACAAGCATGTCGACAGGGGAGACCATTTAATTGCCAAAATCTGCAACTACAAGTTTTCTTGCCCAAGTCTACGCTGACCTTAATCGGCAAGCATTGAATCTCAAATATGTTACCAGCTAAATCACCCGTTGGGAAAGGCCTCCAATGATTACTATACCTCTTTTCGACTTCCAATCGACTCTGTTGAACTGGAGTAATCCTGCCCATATACCCTACCAGTGCCTTCTTGTTCCTGGCCAAGATGCACATAATGTAACATCTAATCTCTTCTAGCATGGTGATAATTGGCTTTTTCCTCATCTTTTTTATGCAACTGTTGAATACCTCGGCATTGTTGTTTGTGATGTTATCGCTCTTTGGCCACTTGCTAAAATGTGATCGACTCTATTGACAAGATTCAATTCGCCTAAGATATTCACATGCGTGAGGGTTTCATCCTCTTAACTCTGTCCATGGCAGCATCAAATTCCTGGGGTGTCATGACTTTTTGCACAGCTGAACAATGCTCCTTTGAAGTCAAAACCATTCCATTTTTCAGCAAAATTCTGCCATATATGCCTAGAACAAAATCTATGATGTGATTCTGGCATAACTTCCTGCAGAGTAGGAATACGACCCTACAATACCCAACACAACTCAAATATCTTACAGCCATACATTATAATACCAACATACAATACAATCATATAAATATTGCAGCTACACAACACCAAAAAATTATACAATCTTATAAAGCATATAAATATCTTATGGATACATGTTTTCTAATAAATAGAAAGCACTTCATTATAATCATGTTAATGCCAAAGAGGCTAATCATAGTTACAAAACGCAACACCTTTAGAAGCTAGAAAATCATTAATTCATTTTAAGTTTAGTGAAATTGGATAACCACTCTCAACAGCTAATAAATGCACATGTTACCTTTTGTTGAACACTCATAAAACTAAATCCATGTGACGTACCATTACCAAGATCCTCTCATAACAGCTGAAGAAACCATTTCCAGCTGTCTTTTGTTTCTGCAGTAACAATTGCATATGCTATTGGGTAGATGTGGTTGTTAACATCTTGTCCGATTGCTGCCAACAACTGCCCCCCATAATACCCTTTAAGAAACATCCCATCCAAGCAGATAAATGGTCGATATCCACCCAAGAAACCCTTCTTGCAAGCATCAAGACAAATATATATTCTCTTAAAAAGGTTATCTGAATCAGGCATCGGCGTTGTCTCAATAATGACAGTTGAACCAGGATTATACCTTAAAATCTCATCTCCGTAGTCCCGAAGCAATGAATATTGTGCCTTCTCCGACCCCTCAATTCTCTCTCTAGCTTTGACTATACACCGGTAGATCATTATTTCATTTACATTTACATCACACTCTTCTCTGAAGAATTGTGCAGCCTCTTTCACCGTCAATGCTAGATGAGTTCTCATCTTCTCCTCTAATTCATCCACTACCCACTTTCCATCAGCTGATTTTCACTTGTTATCTCTTGCACACGTGTGTTGATCAACAAAGGTCTTCACTTGATAGCTTAGGGGATGAGTTCTTCGTGCACAATAAATCTGCCATGGATAATTTTCGTCATAACATATGGCTTTTGATCGCATCGGATCAACTCTGGGGAATAAAATCCTCCGTCCAATGGCGATGTTGTACTTTCTTGCTGCTTTCTTGAATAATGCCATGCTTTCAAACTCCATTCTGACATCAAAACGCACTTGTTGAACCGGAGCTTCTGCATTTTCTTGTGGGTATGATGCTGGGTGTGCATCTTCTTCATCACTACATATGCTGTCGCAACATTCAGATTCATAGTAATGATATCCAGGATCATCTGATAAATATTCTTCTTCATCAACAGGCAAGAAAATGCGTGAAGCTTTTGTTGGATCTGGATTTTGAATGAATGTTTGGCCTGTAGGCACATGCCTTCTAACATTTCTAACCTTTCTCTTGCTCTTACCTACTTCTTCAGTTGGAGTTCTTTCTGTTTTAGTCTGGGGTTGAGGTTGAGGAACTGAGGCTGAACCTGATGCGGATCCTTCTTGGTTTTACTGTTCAACTATTGGTTCAGGCACATACTGCGTGAGTAGCTCATTCGTCCCACTGGATGTATTTGTCTCTTGCTGAGTTTTTGGGTCAGGAGTTTTGCTTGAGCTTGGTTCACTACTAGGAGGTATATGAAGCGAGGGAGTTTTGCCATCTAGTGGAGATTTTACTTGGGTGTGTGTTGTAGTAGATTCTTCAGAGTTTGGATTAGGGTGAGAGAAGGATCTAATGGGCTGGGAGTAATTTTCAGTAGGCTAGGAGTAAGATTTAGTGGGCTGGGAGTGAGATTTAGTGGGCTGGGAGTGAGATTTAATGGGCTTAGTTTTTTCTTCCACTTTGCTATTCATCTCCTCTGCAGTGACATTCCTAACCTCCACAACAACATCATCTTCACTTAAATGCTCTTCATCATCTTCGGCTAGCACAGAAAGACTAATTGGATGCTCAGTAAATACATCCATCCACCTATTATGCTTTATGGTAGCTTCATACATCTCAACTATATCAGTGTCGGTCCTCGGTAACTTCAACCCATTTTAAGCTCCTTATCGGGTTTCAGCCAATAGCACTCATTCACAAAAGTATATCTAATATCCCTTACGAGACCCTTGATGAAGAAGTTGTTTAGTGTGTCAACGTTAACACTTCTAACTTCGTTAACATCACCTCCAACATATTCCACATTTCCATCATTGTATCTTACAAACTTTCCGCCGTGATGTATGAATAGAGTTATATGAGTTGTTGTTGCCATCTAACTAAATTTGACACAATATTAAAACTCATACTAGAATTAACATGATTAATTGCTAAAAATTTTAAACCAAATATTTAATTAAAATAAAATAATTAACATGCAAAATATATTACAATCTGCTATATTATCAATATATTCAAGTTAACAATGTAAGTTAACTGTTAAATTATGATATTTCACCTTTTATTTTGATCATGTTGCTAATGATTTATGTCAAGTGAACATAAGTTCCAAACTTACATACTGACATGCATATTTGAAAATGTGATTAATAATTTAATTGTGCAGGCTCTAAGCTGCGGCAGGGGACTAGTTGAAAATCCACCAATCCCTTAATGGATTTTAATCCTCAAATGATATGATAGCTTATAAATGAAGTAATAAATAGTTCAGGAAGTCAAATTAATTCAATATATTAACAGAATATTAAACTTAAAAGAAAACTAATAGGCAGATAGATGAAGGAAGCACATTGTATTATAGAATCACTGGATCAGTTCATACTTTTGACAAGAAAGATGAAGGAAGCACATTGTATTATAGAATCACCCCAAAATATATCATATTCCCCATTTTGAACACATTCCTGTAATAGTGCTATAGTCTGCTATATTTTTCTCTTTAAACAATAACTCTCTCTTTATCGTGCACATGTTTAGGTCCCCTTTCCTTCCTTTCATGTTTTTCCTAGAGTCTTGTGAAGATGCCTAAAACTAAATTATACACATGCTCCTGACTGTATCACACTACAAATACTAAATATTCTACCCTTCTAATAAAGATCACTAGAAACCAAACATTTCAAAATAATTTGGTCCCATTGTATTCGTAGCTATGCCAAGCAACTAAAATTGCCCTACCTTCAGATTTTACTGGCCACTATTACGTATAGAGAAATACAAAGTGCAGTGCTTCTTCTTAAACTAATAACAATCAATCAAGAACATTCAAATTAGGAATTAACAACAAATAAAAATTACTAAATTAACAATGAATAAAGTATTGAAATTAACTACTTAATTAGCAATCACCAACAATCAATAACCTAATTAGTAAAATCTTTGTAACATTTTCAAAGAAAATCATTAGTAAATTGGAAATTCTGCAATAGCAACATTTGCCCTAATCTAAATCGAAAACAATAATAAAAAAAGAAAGAGTAGAAGCAGACACCAACCGGAACATAGGCAACGAGGGTGATGACGGGAATGCGACGGCGATTACTTTGAGGGCACTTTAATGCGATAACGAATACTGAGATGAGAACGTACAAGCTCTGAATGCACAACACAGAGGACCTCCACGATGGCGAGTACACTTGCAACGCTCACAGACGATGAAAGCCGGTGAAAAGCGACGACATCCGCTGGGTTAGAAGAGAGTCGATATCACCATTGATGAAGAACTGGGACATCTACGTGCGAAACTCCTGGTGTTTCTATTTGGTACCATGACTCCAAGAGACTCTGATGACTGATTCGGTGATTAGTTTAGTAACATATTATTTTATTATTAAATTAAAATAAAATAAAGACACATTGGATAATAAACAGCCAGGTAGGAAGCTTTACTAACGGCAAATTTAAAAAATTGATGTTTGGTTATAAATGTCAAACAAAGAAAATATTTCGTGGTTATAAAGTTAATTTAAATTAGTCATGGTCAGGATTGTCAGCGTCTCAATCTTTGATGGTCAAAAATGGTTAATTACTGCTTGTAAAACTAATCAATGTAAACACTAATGTTATTTTTTTTAAAACAATTTTAATTAAATAAAGTGTGTTTGAATTATCTATGTTATTACATATTGTATAAATATTGACTTGTTTAATAAAGTAGTTAATATATCGGTTAATTAAAAAAATAATTTAATAAATTATGTATGTAATTTGTATTAAAAAAATTTGTTACAAAATAAATATAGTGCTTTTGTAACTAAAAAAAAATTATATTTTGTAACAAAATTTTATGATAGAAAAAATATATTATTAAAAAAAACATTAAAATTGTTACTATTTTTATAATAAATTTTAATTTTTATATTAAAAAATTTGGTGATAAAATATTATTTTATATTGTAACAGATTCATTTTTTGTTACAAAATTTTTTGTAACAAGACATATTACAATATTCTTTTTTTTGTTATACATTTTTTTATTTCAAAATTTAAATTTTTTGTAATATTTTTTTATTATAAATACTACTTTTTTTTGTAATAATTTTATTTTTTACACCATAAAAAATATATACAAAAATAGTATGATGTTATTTTTTTAAAACATGAATCATTTTATTCTCTTTTATTACCGATGCAATCACCATTCCACCGAAAGTTAAGCTAATTGAATTATAGTAACAAAATTAATTAATTAAAATATTATGAAAGTAACTTGACATTAGATTGATGCTAACATGGATAAGTTGGACTGGGTGATTCATAAGAAATTAACTGGTATTTTACTCGTAATGATATTATAAAAATATAAATTTTTTTAAAATTATATCAATTTTGTTATTCTAGATTATGGCACAAAAATTTATAATATTAAACTATTTTTATAAAAAAATTATAAAAAATAAAAATCTTCATCGACTAAGAAGATCAGAATTTTTATAGATAAAAAATTAAATAATAAAATTTTTAGTTAATATATTTATATAAAAAAATTTAATTTTTTACTAATAATTAATTTTAATATTCGTTATCTAAAATTTAAAAGAATTTAAGGTGTATATTTTTATATTTAATTAGATGTTAAGTTTATTACATAAATAAAAATAATTAATTTTTATGCTTATTATTTAAAAAAAATATTTTTTTCTATATATATAAAAATATAATTAAATATTAGCATAAAAAATTATATTGATAGTTATGAAATTAACTCAAATTATATTTGAATCTTGATTCTAATTTTTAATCACAATATTAGTATTTTCTCTAAATTATATGTAATAAATATTTGAAAAAAAAGAAGTGAAAATATAGATTAAAGAGATAACAGTAAAAATTTTAAATTAAATAAAAAATATGCATATAATAAATTTTTTAAAATTATATTATGTTGTTAATTTTATTTTTTGTAGAAAAAATAGAGAAAAATAGAGAATGAGAGAAAACAGAGAGAAAAATAATAAAGAATAATAAGAGAGAGAGTTTGTTAATTTTGAAAGTTAAAGAAAAATTTTATTTTAATTATAATAAAAAATATCTGGTGATATATTTTGATTTGTCAAATTACTAATATAAAATATAATTATAAATTATATATAGAGTGTGAAGGATAGAAAGAAATAGAAAAAAAGAGAAAGGTAGATAAGAGAATGTAAAAAGGAGGTTTACTAATTTTGGAGAAAAATATTTTCTCTAAATTTTAATGAGTGTTATGTGACTCATTTTAGTTATTAAATTAGTTAGTAATATATAAATATATATAATATAATTATATTTTAATTTTATTATTTTAATTTAATTTGAATGCAATAGAGAATGCTATATTATATATTTCGATTGTCAAATTTGTAATTACTCATTGATAATGATATATAAGAAAGATAGAATGAGTGAAGAAATGAAAGAGATAAAGAAAAAGAAGAGAGAAAAGAGAAAAAAATTTTAGTGAATAAATTACCATTTGGGTGTATTTTTGTAATCCTTTGGGTGTATTTCTATAATTCTTTGGGTGTATTTCTATAATCGTTTGGGTGAATTTCTGTAATCCTTTGAGTGTATTTTTGTAATCGTTTGGATGTATTTCTGAAGTTCCATTATCTTCAAATTTGGCAAGAAAATTGTTTTCATGGAGGAAGAAGAAGAAGAATCGTTCATAATGCATGGTGAGTAGCGCGCTTTGGAAATAGGAAATTGTTAAATAACGTGCGTTTTATTTACTCTTGAATGTAAAAATGTGTAATACGTTAATTAAGTGTAATGTGTGTATTTTATTGGATTTGTAAGACTTGTAAACCAAAAAAATTTATACGTGTAGCAAGCCTCATAACAATAACACTGAAAAATGCGATTAGTATTGACAAAATTTATGTTAGCCGAAAGTTATATCATTCACGTTTATATCCTTAAAAAATCAATTCGTTAATTTATAAGTGATTTTACAAGAACTATTTTGGGTATTAGTATTTCAATATAGTAAAATGTTTTAAATTAAAAAGAAAAAAAAAGGAAGGTGGATATCTTTTTCTTTGTCCCTACGAGAGACTGCGTCACAATTACAGAACAGCAATGAAAGGAGAATGAGAATAATTGTGACGTGTATATTGAGCGTGGCGTAACCCACAATATCCCTCTTTATTTATTCAAAAGTCTTACCCTTAAAAACAAAGTCAATATATATATATATATATATATATATAATATTGGAACATTCTGGCTATGATATTTGGACAATTGGACGTAATTTATTTATTAATTCAATTTTAACGATTCTTCTACGCATTTACCCTGCAAATTACATTTACATTTCATGTGGCCTGCCTTCCTCATGCGAAACCCAAATTCCCAACTGTCCACATAAAAAAAAAAATAAAAAGCGCTTTAAATTTACTTTTATTTACGCACAGAATATATCCCACCCTAGACGACCATCCAATGAAAATGAAGCTATGACTCCTCCAAAACTTTAGGCTCTATCTCTCTCCTGATTTTTTTGGGTTAATTAAATATAATAATTCTGTGTATTGTGTACAAATTAAGGAAACCCTAGAAGCATCGTGACGACTCACCAAAAAGAAAACAACAATATCATTCACATTCACACTACTATATAAAGATCCCAACCTCAGGCTTTGCAAATCCTCATTCATTCTTGTTCATTGTTCGTTGTTTCTTTATCGTGTTATGTAGGTGCTGTTTGGTTGTTCTTCATATAACATGAGCAACATCCCAAGATCTCTCACCGATTCTTCTCTAACTCTCTTTAACCTCGCCATATCAGCCTCTGATCCCTGGCCTTTCTCTTCCGTCTTCTTATAATATTCACAGATCTACACAGCTAGCTAGCAAGTATTCTTATTTTAGCTTATTGATTTTATGGGGTTTGTGATTGGAGGCGATAACCAGCAGAAGCATCAGCATCAGGACAACAATATGATGAGTTTTCACCTTCACATACCGCATCTCCATTTCAACCACCACGAGAAGAAGGAGGATCTGAAGGACATACCGAAGGGGTGCTTGGCGATCATGGTGGGCCAAGGAGAAGAGCAACAGAGGTTTGTTATTCCTGTTATATACTTCAACCACCCACTCTTCTTGCAGCTCCTCAAAGAAGCTGAAGACGAGTACGGTTTCGATCAGAAAGGACCTATCACCATACCCTGCCACGTCCAACACTTTCGCACCGTCCAGGATATCATTCATAGGGACAAATCTCACCACTTCCATCACCACCACCACCATAATCATCATCATGCCTGGTGCTTCAAAGTTTGATTCCCTTATTATTACTGCTTCTAATTATGACAACAACTCAAACATCATATTATATTATATTTACACATGTACCATTTTATGTTTCTTTTCTTTTTTCTCAGTACCCGGAAATGGGTGGTTGATGATGATGATGACTACGATAATGATGAAAAAAATATATATTGTTGATTGATTTGTATGTTTTGTTTCGGTACAATTGTCATAATTGACAGGGAAAAAAAAAGTTAAAGAAATGAGAACCGTGCCGTGATGTTATCGAATGAGTTTATTCTTGCCTTCTTGGTTTACCCTTTCTTGGCTCTCTTGATCCTTATGAATAATGTGTACGAATTTTATAATTCTTAAAAGAAAGAAAGAAAAAGCAGATAAATGATACAAACGTTAAAGACACGACTCAATCGAATTTGGAACAAGGGAAAGAGTACACTTTACTTATTTATGTTTTTTAATTCTCCTTTTACAAGCTAATTTTCCCAAACTCACTATTACTAGATAGGAGTCGTTAGGTCTAACAACTTTGATTCACCTCAACAACTTATGGAGTTCATATGTAAGTCTGTAGCAAAAGTTTTAGTTCTCAATATTCCAAATTCGAAATTAAGACTATAAACTAAGTCATTTTATTTGCAGAATTGAGAATCCCAGTGTTCTCTTTCTCTTTCTTTAATTCGTTTTTGGCTTCATTTACACAGGAGAAAGCCAAGATGGGCTTAGAAAATCTGAGATTTGATAAGCTCTTCATATTCTTGTGGCTAAATAAAGATAACATTGATGGGAGGGGGTCCCAGTGAAAATGTTCTTTGGCATTTGCTTTTTTAGCCGTTTGCCTC
Organism: Arachis hypogaea; assembly: GCF_003086295.3. NCBI lineage: Eukaryota > Viridiplantae > Streptophyta > Magnoliopsida > Fabales > Fabaceae > Arachis > Arachis hypogaea. The sequence goes on along the minus strand of NC_092045.1, from coordinate 72,542,819 downwards.
GTTTCCTTTTTTTTTCTTTTCGTCTTTTTTTTCGTGGGTTATGGTTATGAACTTATGATTAGGAAATTCATAGGAAGTTTGATGAGATAATGGTGGTTGTGGACCAAAGAGACTTGGCGTGTCCGCTTCCCATTGGTTCAACACATTTTGTGTCTTCCTTCCTTTATATATGCTCCAAGAATATTGAATCAAATAAAGATAACAAATATGATTAGGGAAAACTCTCTTAATAAGTCTTACTAATACCATGCACTTTATTAATGAAATCGATTTTTTTTTCACCTGTATCTTTCAATTTGATAAATTAAAAATTAATTTATTATAAACGAATTTCATTTAAAAATTTATATATATAAGATGAAATCTCAATCTCTGATATTTATTCAAATAAACTAGTAAACTAATTATCAAATCAATTCAAATTAATTTAAGTATAAGTTCATTCGTGCGGTTTCACGCAGATTGTATCATCTTGTTAAAATGTCATAAACATATCACAAACAATAATAATTCAGCAGGAGATTGAGGCCAACGAACCAATTAAAGATCAAAATTTCGCCGAATGTGGTGTGAGAATATTGACTTTGAATACATAGGATTTCTTAACATATTTCCCTCGTGCTCGAAAAATGTCCTAGGCCTATAGCTAGTAGCTACCAATTCAAAAATATAGTTAGGTGTTAGGGATGAGAATGGGGCGGGGAATGCCTTCCTATTCGCCGTTTTTGTCTTTAAATTTGTTTTTTATTTCTATTTCGATTTTTATCATAGAAAAATATTATTTTTTTAATTTTTTTTGTAGAGTTTCATTTTCTGTGGACACCCATTTTGCATTTTTTTATATTGATAATTTATATAAAAATTTTAATAAAAAATTAAAAATTTAAAAGAATTACAAAATATTTTTACAATATATAAATAGAATATTGTTCAAAATTACAAGTCTAAAAATATAAAATAACACATTATAGTCATATAGAGAGAAGAAATTAAAAATGTAGAACGACATAATATTAGTGATATAAAAAGAAAGAAAGAAATTTTTAAATTAAGATTAAGTTTTTCAATATATAATGTCTATATTAAAAATAAATTATTAAAAATATTTAAATAAATTTAATAATTTGGAATTAGTACTGGGGATGGGACGGAGATTCCTGCTCAAATTTCTGCGTCTGTTTTAAGGGAATTTTATCTCATTTCCATTTTTGTTCTTATGCATATTTTTAGCAAATTTGAGTTGGTTCGATATCTAATGATTTGAGAGCAAAACCTACTTTTCTTAGGAATACTTGGTTGAATAAAGAAGAGAAGAAAAAAAATTTAAAATGTAAATAGAATTTAAATGACTTGAAATCGAAATTATAGAATAAAAAAAGGACTTGGAACTAAATCAAAGCAATAAAATGCCTTCAACAAAAGTTAAAGGACTTTGAATTCAAAAGATAATGCAGAACTGTTAAAGAGAAAAAACAAAGACTTTGCAAAAAAGTAAATTTGCAGAAAAGAAAAAATTACAAGAGATTTAAAAGACATGAAAGAATCTTAAAAAAAAGCTCTTTACAGACTCAGAAAATCGTTGGAGATGTGAGTGTATGAGAGTGGTTTCTGAAATCGAATTTCAACCTCTATTACTTCTAAACTACGTCTATTTATAGCCATCTTCAACCAATCAGATTTCCTTCACGTGCTCCTTATACAAGGAAATCAAACATAACTGTTTTCGCTATAACAAGTATGATAACTGTCTTCAACTGTTTCAATCACTGGCCTTTCCGTTGCTTCGATCACGGGCCTTCACTTTCGATTTGCACTATCGATCAATTTAGCTCGCTCATCGATGATTTCTTTCGACCATTTCTTTCTCGACAAAGTCTAAGCAAATGTCTTCGATTTGTTTGTCATCAAATTATTATTTTTAGCCAACAAATTGCCTCCTATGATTCCTTTCACAAAGAATGTGTCGATTCAATAAAACCTTCCCTTTGTTATTTAAAACAGAAAACAAAGTTTATCCCAAAAACGTTTAGGATCCCAACTGACACCAATTTTTCAGAAAGACAACATATACTTAGTAAAAATTGTTTGTGCAATAACTCGAATAGTTTTTGTAATCATATAACTTTTTAATTTTGTACAAGCATAGTAAAGGAAAAGGCACAATTTTTCTTAGGTAATAAATTACCCTTTCATGCCCTTCCTCATTGTTTTAAGCTAGCATACAACCAATTGTATTTGTTGAAGCCGCAACATACAATTTTAATGGTTCATCAAAAGGTCAGACTATTGTCATTATAGGTATTTTCGATAAATAATTCTTAATTGAATCAAATTCCTATTGATGTTCTTCTGTCAACCAATATTGGGAATCATTTTTAAGCTTTACCAAAGTCGAAAAGATGCGCATTCGACCAGATAAATTAGAAATAAATCAACAAAAAAATTAACTTTTCCTAAAATCAATTGAAGCTCTTTTTTTTCGATTTAGGAGGTAGCAATTCTAGAATTGCTTTCGCTTAGTTTTGATCAATAGCAATCCCTTTCTTTTGTACCATAAATCCTAAAAAATTTCTTACCGAAACTCTATACGCACATTTCAAAGGATTCATTTTTAAACCTTTTTTTCTCATAGTTTGAAATGCTTGGCTTAAATAATTGAGATGTTGATCCATCAAATTTGATTTCACCATTACATCATCGATATATACTTTCATAAATTTTCCTATGTAATCGTGAAAAATAGTATTCATAGCACGTTGATATGTTGTCCCAGCATTCTTTAATCCAAAGGGTATCATTATCCATTAATAAGTTCCCAATGCTCCAAGACATCGAAAAGTTGGTTTCGAGACATCTTCATTTATGAAGATTTGATTATAACTAGAATAACAATTCATAAAACTTAAAATTTTATTACCTGCCATTGAATCAATTAGCATGTCTGCCACAGGCATAAAATACTCATCTTTAAAAGTAGCATTATTCAAATTATAGAAATCAATACAAACACAAAGCTTCCCCTTCTTTTTCATTACTGGTATAATATTCGATATTCAATTGACATAACGAGCAGTTCGAATAAACTACTTTTCTTTGATTATTCTTTCGATTTCTTCTTTGATTTTGAGATTGATTTCAAAGGCAATTCGTCTAGGTGCCTGTTTCACTAGTCGAGAAAATAGCTTCAATGCCAATCTATGTTCTACCAACAAACGATCAAGACCAAGTATTTCATCATAATTCCAAGCAAAATAATATTTGTATTCGATCAATAAATTAATCAACTTCATTCAAAATTGCTCATTAAGATCATTACAAATATAAGTAGGTCTATAATTACCAATTGATCCTAAATTAATTTTTTCAGGTAGATCTTGGAATTCGAACCCTTTTTCAATATGAGCATCATCAACTGAAGCTTTTTCGAAACCTAAAGGCTTCAAATCATAAATGCAATCGAAAGTAAAATCAACTGAATTATCTGAAGCAAATCAAACTTTATTATTGACTGAATCAGCAGTCAAACCATTTATAGCACTAAGATCTTTAGACATTTCAATGTTGGACTGATCAATAATATTAATCCTAGGAATAAAAATACATGAAGTATCTAACACACAATTATACTCAATTTTAGGAATCGAAGCTACACTAGGAATTGAAAATACTGAATTGAAATCCTTATTCGACTCAACTTCATTAGAAGAATAATTTCTAGAACATTATGAAACATTTTTAACAGAATCAAAAATACTTAGATAATTATTTAAAGAACCTAAATAGTCGACACATTTCGTTCATTAGCCATGACAATATGAAATCAAACTCTCACACTGTGCTAGATCACTCCTAGCCAGTAGGAGTATAATCAAGTATTGGGTGTCAAAGCTTCACGCTAAGTCCTTCTAAAGTTAAAAAGCAGCCTTCACAATTATAATAATTGAGCATCCTGTCAACATCAAGAGGTTTCAGTTTATCATTGTACACCTTGAAATCGACATGAATTTGCCAACACAAAGGCTTGAATCCGCCTTTATTACTTCAGACTTTCCTTCATCAGTTCAAAGAAGGATACTTTGATGCACAGTCGAAGGCACAACCTCAACACCATGAATCCAATCTCAATCGAGTAAGGGATTATAACTTGCCACCCTACATGCACTTGGAGAGTTATCAAGCCTTTTGCAGGTGTTGATACTCCACTATAATCGGTAACTGAAATGTTTGTGGGTATCAAGTCATCGAAATGTTTTCTCACCTTGATTAGCATCCTTTCCTGCAACAAGCTAATTGTCGTTCCTCCATCGACCAACATTTTATTGATGCAAATACCACTCATACAAGCAGTGATGTGTAGAGGTTAAAGGTGTGATTTTTACTTCTCAATTGGCTTTTTGAAGCATTCCAACTCTTCATCTTCACTTACAAAAGTAAATATCTCTTCATCTTTGATATCATAGTCTTCACTCAAGTTTTCTTCATATTCTCCTAAGTACTCAATGGTATAATAGAAATAGTGCCTACCATTTTCTCATTTCCTTCATCGAAGTATTCCTCATCCAAATCATCATCTTTTTCTTTATCATCGACAAGGATTACTGCAATAGCATTGCCCTTCTCCCCTTTTGTTAGGGAAGAAATTCCTTTTGAATAAGCTTTTTCCATCAAACAGAAAAACTATTCGAGTATGAGCAGAAGGATTTGCCTCCTCATCTACTGAAATCGATAGCCTTTTTGGCTTTGTTTGACGCACAAACCTTTCACCTCGATTTTCTCTAATTTTTCCTCGAGGATATGGGTAACGTCCTTGATTATAACCTCGATGGCCCCTTTGAGGATTACGCCTATATTGTGCATCTCGATTGTGAAACTCTTGACAGTTCTTTATTCATTAGACTCCTAAAGCTTGTGAACGATCAAGTGGAGGAACAAAATTTTCCTAAGAGCTTTGGGAACTTTGTCCATCTTGTCGTTGAGGGAGATGTGTCAGATGAATCTGTTCCTCCTTATGAGCTAGCTCCTTTTTCATTATTTCCTTTTCAAAGATTACTGCAACCTCAGCATCAAACACAACACTACATTGAGGTCACAAAGACACGTCACGATCCTTTAGTTTCTGTTGCATCAGAAATTCCAACAGTGTCTCACCAACTCCAGAGTATATTGATCAAACATTGGTTTCAAAATCTCCCAAAGTAGTGTCAAATTCATAGGTGAATCTAACCATGTTGATCTCTAAGAAAATAGGCTCAGTAAAATTTGCTCCATCATCGAAAGGATCAATCTCAACTTTCATATCCCTTTTGTCATCATCGAACTTCAATCTCCCTTTCATAATTGCTTCTTGAATCAGGTCCCTGAAATGGATACAATTATAGTCGAATATCTAGTTGCTTAATGAACTTTATAATAAGATTTTTCTTTTAAATCTTTTATTGAAAGCAATGTCTTGCCTTCCGGTAAAACCAATTGTTTATCCCTAAGTAACACATCAAATATTTGATCTAATTTCGAAAGACCAAAACTATAATTTTTTTCACTCTTATACTTCATATCATTAGTTTTATCAACACTTGTAATTTTCTTGAGTAAAGAACAAATATAAGGTGGATCTTTTTTCAACTCAGCCAAATTGACTTCAAGAAATTCAACATCATACTCTTCACTCGAGGACTCTATTTCAACATATGAGACCTTTTCTTTCAAGCAAAGGTTTTACTTTTCAACTTTTTCTCACTTTTAATCTTTTCTTTTTCTTTTTGAAGAACTTTTACCTGTTGAACCCTTTTAGCCAAATGAGCCAAATTAGGTATATGCACATCAAGCAACTTTCGATGCATATAAAAACCTAATCCATATTTGCTCTTTTCACTACTTCACTTTTGGGAAGTGACATGTAACATCGACTTCGAACATTCTTAGAACGAATCATGAAGTCATCAATTGACTCTCCATCATCGCGTTTCAAAGTCACTAAATCAGTGATTGTTACATTCAATTTCTCTTTATAAAGTTGAGAATGAAAAGCACTCTCCAACTGTGCTCAAGTTGCAATCGAATTAGGCCAGAGATTTGAAAACTAAGTAAAAGCATTCTTCGTTAAAGAAGAAGAAAAAAAAGTTCATTTTTAAATTTTCATGATTTGCTTAATTGCCTAATTCGACCATATATCAAACGATATGCTCAGTAGTCAATTCACCAACCTCTCCTGCAAACTTTGTTATTATCTTAGGGTTTTTACACCCGTAGGTACTTCTGTCATTTGTACCATAGCAGAAAATGTAGAAACAAAGTATGGTTGATTCATAAAACTCACATTGAATCCGGCCCTATTTAGGACATCTTCGATAATTCTCGTAACTTGATAACATTCACCTTGTTAATTAACTCGCATTTGAGCCAATAATTCATTTGCATTCTGATCGCGTCGAACTACTCGAGGGATCTCTTCACCCAAATATTTCTAAGCATGTTCTCTAAATTCTCTGGGTTTACTTCAACATTTTGTCGATCACCTTTGTCATAGTCAACAATTCGAGAAATCCGCCCGACTTGTCTAACAAGACGTTCAAACTTTGTCTTGTGATTAGCCATCATGGGATTCAAGATAGTAGTCATCTGTTGAGTCAATAAATTAACAAAATCAGGATGACTTTCATTGACATGCTGTCGAAACGCCGCCATCAAACCCATGCTATTCAATATTGAACCTACTTGATAATCATGAGCAAACTCAAGATGTTGTAAAGGTAGTTGATTATTAACTGCTCCTGATGTACTTCCAAATCGAATTGGAGTCCCGTAACTATCCATTGGTGGAGTATAACTTGGAGGGAGGCTGAAAGAAGGGCAACCTGCAGTTACTGGCGGTTGTATTCGTGGGCGTGGATTACACCCACTATTCCAGCAGTGGGATTACTAGCCATCGCATTTTCCCCCAATATACTACCTTTCATATGTGATGTTAATTCTACTGAAGTTTGTTAGTTTGATATCTAGTGATTTGGGAGCGAAACATACTCCTCTTATGAGTACCAGTTTCGAGTTGTGCATCAAAAGATCCCAATATTGGAAGAATAAAGAAGAGAAGAAAAAATTCGAAATGTAAATGAAATTCAAATGACTTGACATTGAAATTATAGAACAAAATAAATGACTTGAAATTAAATCAAAGTAATAAAATGCTTTCAACAAAAGTCAAAGGACTTTGAATTCAAAAGACAATGCCAAAATGTTAAAGATGAAAAAAAAAAGACTTTGCAAGAAAGTAAATTTGCAGAAAGGAAAAGATTACAAGAAATTTAAAAGATACGAAAGGAATCCTACATGCAAAAAAGAAATTTCTTTACAGTCTCAAAAAATCGTTAGGGATGTGAGTGTGCGAGAGTGTTTTCTGAAACCGAATTTCAACCTCAGTTACTTCTAAACTACGTCTATTTATAGCCATCTTCAACCAATCAGATTTCCTCACGTACTTTTTATATAAGGAAATTAAACATAACTGTTCCTACTATAACAAGTATAATAACCGTCTTTAACTGTTTTAAACTAGCCTCTCTATTACTTCGATCATAGGCCTTTATTTTCAATTTGCACTTTTGATCAATTTAGCTTGCTTATTAATGATTTATTTTGACTATCTTTAAACACTTTCTCAACATAGTCCAAACAAATGCCTTTGATTTATTTATCATCAAATTATTATTATTATTTTTAACCAACATTTTAAAAAAAAAATTATTTTCGGATCTTATTTAAAATGGTCCCCCGCAAAAATTTCGCATTTTGAAAAATTTTGCGATCCCTACTAAGTGTTAGTGTTTGTGGGCACTCACAAATTAAAAAGAAAACTTCACGATGAATATTTTAATTAAGTTTTTCTCTCCTAATTGAAGAGATTTAGAATGTTATCATGTTTGTACTACTAGTATAGGGATGTTGTTATAAATATTAAAAGAAATGACTACTTTATTTTCATAAACTATACCCGTCTCTCAACATTTTTATCACCTTCATATTACTTTGTAATCATGACACATGCTTCATGGCGTTTCCTAAGAAAATTTTTCCCCTTATATCGCGTTCCCACTTGCAAATATATAAGGTACATAATTTTTGTTATGATAAAATAAATATATAATTTTTTTATGATAAAATAAACAGTTTAATTTCGATATACTAACAATATTTTATAAAATTATGTAATTATATTTTTTTGAATAATTATTTACATAATTAATATAAAAAATAATTATTTTTATTAATATAATATTACATAATAAAATATACATATAAAATTATTTTATATTAACAATATATTAAAATTAAATCCTAAAATAAATACATATTTAGATTGAAAAGGTGTTGGTATAGCAGCATTTATGACTGGGGAGTGCATATTAATATTAGTTGGTGAACATATACATTTATGGAATGAAAGCGGTGCGCGTCAATCTTTGTTGGCCAATTCATCCAAATAATTTGAATCTAAATGAAAAATCTTGGATTGTGTGAATTTCCTTTATTTTATTATTACTACTGAAGTTAGAAGCTTTCGGACTCAGCAAATTAAAAATCCTCAACAGACAAATTTCAATATGAATCGTCTCCCATCATCACAAGTCATTACCTGCTGCCATGTTCTGCCGACTGTTTCCTTTTTTAAATTATTCCCATGTATGTGTATGTATTGACTTGAATATTGATGATGTAACTTGTCTTATTTAATTAAATTAGATCGCCAACCGTTCACACCCATTGGTATGGAGAAGGAACCGTTTTCTTATAGAAGAATGCTAGGATTTTCAATAAACAGTGAAGATTGTTTTTGTTTAGATATTTAATAAGAATTTAAATAATATATACTCTAAAAACATAAAATCAATTTATTATTAGTAAAAAAATTTAAATATATTTATTTAATAAATATATTAAAAATTTAATTTTTTATATTTTTAATAAAAATTTTAATTTTATAATTTTAATATATACCTTAAAAATATAAAATAAGTAAATCCTAATAAAAATCATTCGATTATGCTTTTTATCAAAAGAAATTATTTTCCTTATATCCTTAATAATATTTTATTTGTTAATTTTATTTTGTTTATGAGTTGGTGATATATACGTTCTTTCTTTAGGGCATGTCAATTTTAAATATAAAATAAAAAGTAATGTTATGTATCTAAATTTTTTTATAAATTAAATTTAAATAAATTAAATAATAAAATTTTAAATAATATTAGTTATAAGTAGTTTTCGTTATATTAGACTAATTTTATTAGATTTAGTTAATAAAAAAGTTTAAATGTATAATATTATTTTAAAATAAAAATAAATATAAATAATGCAATTTTTTTTTAATTTTTGTTGACTTATATGCCTAATTTTTTATAATATTTAGAGGTGGCAATGGAGCGGGTAGGGGCAGGTTTTTGCTCTACCTAACCCATCCTGCCGTACAACAATCTATATAGAATTCGTTCCGCTTTTATCTATAGGTAGTAAAATGTTAAACCCTAACCAGCTTTTGCGGGTACTCGTTCCGCCCCTACCCGTCCCTATAATTATTAAAATTTAATAAATAAAATTAAATTTCAAAATTTATATAACCATTATTACATACATAACATAAATTAAAGTAAAAATTTAAATAGGATACAATATTATTAATTATTTACTAATTATTTTATATATATAACGAAACGGGTAAGGACGAGTATTACCTAAATCCGATCTCGTCCCGCCCTTCCCAAACATCCGCCCCACTAAAAAATTTCGAACGAGTAGAAGTAGGATAAGTAGTCCCAGATTCGACTTTGCCATCTCTAATAATATTGAGATAGGTTCAGTGCTTGAACTACTCGTTCGTTAGTAAATTACCAAAATAAAAAGAAATTGTTTTGACTAAATAACCAAACATTTCATTACCAAAATAAAATATATCTGATATTTCAACTTAATTTGGACAACGAATATTCATAATATCTAGAGTTTTCTTGTGATATTAATTAAGCTAGATTAATCGAAATATTATTTACCACAAATCTAAGAGAGATGCTGTTTATCTTTTAAAATATTATCTTTTAAATAATTTTTAAATTTAATTATTTAATTATAATAATTTTTTAATTATTAATTTTTTGATTTTTTAAAAAATTGTATCTAATGAGATTTTGTTTAGTTTTATATCTCTTAATTCTTTTCTATTTTAAAACTTTTTACATTATTAAATCTCTATTAGTTATTTTATCTTAGAATGTGAAAAACACATTTTAAAAAAAAAAAACACTCCAAACTAATTAAACATAGACCATTATCTTCTTATATGCACTTGCCTTTATAGAATTCTCTTTTTATTTTTTTCTTTAATATTGTTAGATACACAACCAAAATAATAAATAATAAATAAAGTATTTTTAAAACATATCCAAAAATATATAATATAACTTTTTTGGTAAAATTAAGTAAACACATCTAAAATAACAAATAACAAACTAAATATTTTATAAACACGATTAAAATTATCAAAAATCATAAAAAGATGGATAATACGAAGTGTAAAGATAACAATTACTATATGTTTATTTAACTATGATATCTTCAAAATCATTCTTATAAGAATGAGGCTTTCTTCTCCAGGTATAAATAAAAATATAAATTTAAAAAGATAGAATCTTTTACCACAAGAGGTGGAAAAGCGTTATATACTATGATACACCGACACTGATATGGACACGTGATACGATACGACATGGGACACGTTGACACGCGAATTTTAAAATTTTATATGACACGGGGACACACATACATATAAAATATAAAATATTTTTAGATAAATCGTAATAATATTTTGATATTTTATTGATATTAAAATATAAATTAAATTTCTTAATTATTTTTAATGTCTTATTTTAATTATATCAAGTATTTAAAATATTTTTTATTTTGATAAATAATAATATATACTACATCTAAATTTATTTTAAGAATATATGTTAAGAATAAGACTAGACATGCTAACACATGATGGTATTTAGATGTGTACATGCGTGTTCGGAGAAGAATGTTTTATTTTTTATTAAGATACGGTTGGACACAGCAGACGCGTGTCGAATGAGGGTGAGTGTCATATCCAAAATACGTCCGACACGCAGACATGGCAATCAGCGAAGTGTTCGTGCTTCATAGGTTATATATAGTTTTTTAGTAGTGTCTTTAAAAAAGACGATTTGATTTATGGTATATTTTTTAATTATATTCAAGACACATCTAAAATAATAAATAATAAATAATAAATAAAATATTTTTGAAACACATCCAAAAATACATATAATATGAATTTCTTTGGTAAAATTAAGTAAAACATCTAAAATAACAAATAACAAATCAAATATTTTGTAAACACATCTAAAATTATTAAAAATCATAAAAAGATAGATGTGAAAATAGCAATTATTACGTTTAGTTAGCTATGATAGCTTGAAAGCTATTCTTACAAGAATGAAGCTTTCTCCCTCAGATACAAACAAAAACATATATTAGAAAGATAGAATCTTTTACTAGAGGCAGCGGAAAAGACGAAGAGCACGTCATACATCTAAATTTCGGCAGAGGATCAGAGCACGGCTAAGATGGGAGGGGGACATGGAAAGAGTGCGGTGCGACAGAGGAGTATAGCTCGAGGGAGGAGTGTGGCGAGAGAAGAGCGTGGGGTGGGTGAGGAGCGCAGTGCAGAGAAGGAGCGCGGCTGGTAAACCACTATTTTATGGTTTATTTTGTATTGATTTGAGTGGATTTTATCTATTATTCTCACACTTATTCGTATAATTCTCATATTTTACATTTTCCTTTCTAATTTTGTGCTATGATTGAAAACATGTCTCTTTGGCCTTAAATTTGTTAATTTTAATCCTTTCTTATTACCATTCAATTCCGTGATATGTGTGTTAAGTGTTTTCAGATTTTATAGGGCAGGAATGACTTAAAGGATGAAAAAGAAGCATGCAAAAGTGGAAGGAACACAAGAAATTGAAGTTTTGAGCCCATACGTACGCGTGACCAGTGCACTAGGCAAGCGACGCATACGCGTGGATGACGCGTACGCGTGACCAGAAAATTGTTCAGCGACGCATACGCGTGGCTGATGCATATGCGTGACAGAGCGTCACGTGCTACAATTACAGAAAATACTGGGGGCAATTTTTGGGCTGCTTTTGACCCAGTTTCTGGCTCAAAAATATTGATTAGAGGCTACAGAGTGAAGTTGGAAAGGGTCATTCATTCATTCACACAATTTTAGGTTTTAGATGTAGGTTTCTAGAGAGAGAGGCTCTCTCCTCTCTCTAGGTTTTAGGGTTTCTTTTAGTTTTATTTTTTTCTAGAATTCATATTTTTATCTTGCTTTAATTTAGTTTCTCTTCTACATTCTACTATTCTAACATCTTAGTTTATCTTCTCTTGTTGATTTCTTAATTTTTCCAATTTAATTTATGAACTCTTCATGTTAGATTCAATTTCCTTTTAATGCAATTTGAGGTATTTCATGTTTATTGCTTCTTTCTTCATTTGTTATTATTGATTCCTTGCAATTGTTGATCTTAGATTTTACATTCTCTTATTACTTTTCTATGCTTTTATTTTGTGCCTTCCAAGTGTTTGATAAAATGCTTGGGTAGATTTTAGTTTAGATTTTTATGTTCTTAACTTGGATTGATCAATTAGAGACTCTTGAGTTATCAAAAATATTTTGTTGAATGGTAATTGAAGATTGCCAGTTAGCTTGAACTTCACTAAATCTAGTCTCTCACTATGAGTTGACTAGGAGTTGTGAACTCAAGTTAATTGTATGCACTTGACATTCCTCCATTGGTTAGGGGTTAACTAAGTGAAGGTAATTCACATTTACCATCATAATTGGCAATGATAATAAGGATAAGACTTCTAATCCTCTTTCCTTGCTAAGAGCTTACTTAGTTATTGGTTTATTTTCTTGTCATTACATTTCTTGTTCAACATTTAAAAACCCCAAAAATACTTTTTCTTAATCAATAATAAACACACTTTTCTACAATTCCTTGAGAAACGATTCAAGATTTAAATACTTCGGTTAATTTTATTGGGTTTGTTTAAGTGACAAACAATTTAAATATTGATTGAGGTTTAATTGTCGGTTTAAAACTATACATGCAACGCAATATTTTTGTGAAAAATCTTTACCAATGTTTTTTCCTCCATCAGCGGCGCTGGAGAAGAACGCGGCAACGGAGGAGGAGTGTGAGGTCCTGCGGATCTAGATTTTACGAGTGGGTGAAAGGTTTAATGGAGTGACAGCTATGTTTTGAGATATTTAAGGGGATATTTTGGAATATGCTAGGGTTTAAAATGTTTAAATTGAATTGTAGAATTTCAATTTTACTTAAACTTTTTTTGAATTTGAATTTTAAATTAAAAATATTAAATCTATTTGGATGTGTTTGTTTTAATTTTTTTAAAATTAGTATAATAAAAGGCTATTACAAGGATAAATTTAAAGATACCTAGTCGTTGATGCGTTCGCATCTTGTGCTATTTTTCTTGCTTTTAATTCTTATTTTCTTATGTTTAATTATAGTTTCAGTTTCTAATTTCTACTTTTAGTTACCTTTTACTACTAAGGTATTTGCTAAGTATTTCCAAGTAAATATAGTTAAAAGGAAGGCAAACCAAGTAGTAAGGAAAGGTTAATCAAAAGGCAAAATATTTCATGATGAATCAAAAGCCAAGCACGTAAGATCAAGCCATGCAAAGCCATGTATGAGAAGAGAGGGTGAGGCGTGACATTCCCTAGAAGACCAAGCAGGGGCATGCCACACCCTGAATGTTGGGACATAGGCGTGCCATGCCTAGGCAAGGGCATGCCACGCCCTATGGAAAAGAAGCAAGACGTGCCACAAGCAATACAAGGCGTGCCACACATGAGGAGGAGCAAGTCCCTGGGAGCAAGCCTAACAGAGGTGTGCCACGCTTAGAATGGGGCGTGGCGACATGCCACGCCCTAGCCAAACGAAGGGTTGGCATGCCACGTGAGATACAGGGCGTTCCATAGCCTGGTTCAACTCAAGAGGGCGTGCCACACTATGAAGAAGGCATGCCATGCCCTGTCCAAAAGTTAACTTCAAATGAAGATTGAAGAAGATTTTGTAGTTAATTAGTTTTGAATTTAATTTAATTCTGTTTTGATTTATAGGATTTGAATTAATTAAAGCTTATCTTATTTATTCTAATTAAGATAAGATTAGGTTTTATGATTTAAATTAGAGAAAACCTAAGTATAAATAAGTGAATTACATTTACAACTGCAACCAAGTTTTTTCATAACAGTTTATTATTGATTTTGCACACACCATGAGTCACCAAAACCTTTATCAAAGGGTTAGGAGCTCTGTTCATATTTCAATAGTTTATTAATTTAACTTTTATTTTTTTAAAGCTTTGCATTAATCTGTTTCATAATTGAGTATTTCGTTCTTTATCACTAAAGAATTAGTAGCATCGACAGGTGTGCTAATCCCGTTTTGGATTTGTTTACTGATTCGACAGAACTGATATTCAAATTCTGCTAAAGAACTCTTTCACATGAATTTTTAAATCGACTATTTTGAGTTTAGTAAATAAACAAAAATGAAGAATGACAAACATGTTGAATTTGGGTAAATAACCTAAGTGGGTTTAATGATGTTGTTTAGTGTGCAGGCCCAGTCAAAATCATTAGTGTAGCCTGAATACAAAAACAAAGAGATTCCAAGGCTGCTGAATGGAAATTGAATCATCAACTAAGCCCAATGCCAATCAAGTCAAATGGAAAGAAACCCTAAGCTTCAGCTAATTAGTTCACTTTGAGTAAAGATTAGAAAAGAAAGGGAGTTTTATTTTTCTGTTCAAACACCAAAGTTAGAAGAAAGGAAAAGCTAATCAAGGAAGTTAATGTCAAATCAATTGAAGCAAAGGAAAGCTAAGCAATGTTAGAGAAGAAAAATGTAATTTATTTCCTTTAACATGCAAGTCAAATTGCCTTGTTGATCACCTTTCTCTCTACACCATCATTTTGTGCAAAATAAAGAAAGTGGTGGCTAAGTTTTTTTTACTGTGAATCAATAGTTGAAATTATTTCTTGGAGCCAAAGTACAAATTTAAGGGTTCGAATTTGGGAACCTCACTGAGCAAGAAAGTTGCTGCTGCACCTATCTCCTCGGTTAAGCCTAAATTAGATTTTAAATCCCTAATTTTGGGGTCTGAATGAAGAAAAGGAAAAAGGGGTTACAACGTTTTCAAGGACCAAGAAGTTGAATTTGGAGAGAAAACCCTAGCCGTGGCTCAAGGATGATACAAAAAGAAAAAGGATTCTCATTTGAAGACAAGGTGAAAGAACCTAAAAAAGAGAGCGAACTGAAAACCTCACAAACAGAGTTTGAAGTATTAGAAGCATTGCATCTACACTAAAGGGAGCACTCCACAAAGATAAAGAAATTGAAGTCTTGATACCAAGTCTAGTTTATGCTGAAGCTAGGTGTGTCCCTAATATGATTATGTTGAGACTTTATTAATCAAGTTAAAAGAAGGCCATAGATTCAACCCCCTTCTCTAGGCTATCAAAAACCTTCAATTGGTATCAAGAGCTAGGCCTCAAGAATCAAGTTTTACCAGCTTGGAGTAAAGGTCCAATAGCTAACAACATAGGAGCAAACACTGTGACCTACACTCTAACAGAGGGTCAGTCAAACAACAAGCATCCTTTCTTCAATGGGAAAAATAATGCCTATTGGAAAGAAAGGATGCAAATCTTCATTCAATCAATCGATGACAACATATGAAAGATAGTTATGAATGGTCCTAAAATTTCTACAAATACAAGTGCTAATGGAGTGATGACTCCAAAGGAAGAAGCTGAATGAAATGATGATTACATAAAGAAAGTGGAGCTGAATGCAAAAGCCATTAACTTGATGCACTGTGCTATCAACTTCTAGGAGTACAGAAAGATATCTAGATACAACATGGTAAAAGAAATTTGGGAGAAACTCCAAGTCACACACAAAGGCACCAAACAAGTCAAAGAAACAATGATTGATATGCTACGAAAAGAGTATGAAATATTTACCATGAAGAATGGAGAAAGCATTAATGAGATGTTTGAGAGATTCTCAATCATCATAAATAGCCTAGATGCTATGGGCATGACCCACAATGAACAAACTCTAGTGAGGAAGGTCCTTAAAAGCCTTACAAAAGAGTGCAAAACTAAAGATATTGTCCTAGTCGAGATTAAAAACCTGAGTTCATTAACCTATGATGAGTTGAGAGGGAAACTTCTATCATATGAATCATACACACAAACCAAGACACTAAGAAAAACGGAGTGGCCCTAAAATCAAAAGTTGAGTCTTTGGAGAGTGATTCAAGTGACAGTTTTTCAGATGATGAACTTGTCTTTTTTGCTAGGAGACAAAGGAGGCTGATAAGGAACAAAAGCTGGAACAAGGGCTCAAGTTCAAAGGAGTACAAGAAGGATTTGAGAAAAGTAACCTGTCACATTTGCAAGGAGGTAGGGCACTTCAAGTTCAACTGTCTAAAGCTCAAGAAAGAGAACATGGCGAAGAAAGAAAATAAGAAAGTGCTCATGGCTTCTTAGGAGGATCTCAAGAATGATTTGGATGAGGAAGAAGACTCCAAATATAAAGCACAAATCTGTTTCATGGCCGGTGATGATCAATTAGAAGAGTTAAATTACTATGATTTGTCTATTGAAGACTTATATGTTATTGCTGATGATATCACTCACCATTCTGAAAAATTGCTGAATAAGTACAATAAATACAAATCTGAAAATAAAGTTTTGAAAGATGAAAATGAGTTTTTGAAAGAAAAGTGAAGAAAACCGAATGTGCTATTGATCTTGTTGAAGAAAATAGATTTTTGAAATCAAAAATTAAAAAGTTCAAAGAAAAGCACATTATTGATCCTTCTCAAGAACTTGTTGCTGAAAATGAAAGACTGAATGAAACGATCAAAAGTTTGAATAATGATTCAACAAAATTTTCATATAATTCAAGCAACTTGGACAAATTACTTGCTAATCTAAGACTATTGTTTGAAAAATTAGGTTTGCGTTATGTAACTAAAAATGATGCAGTTTTTTAAAAATCATTTGCTAAATTCATGGAATCATCTTTAAGAACAAAAACTCTCATTTGATAAATTTGGTCTTGGATATTTATCTAACAATATGCTGCTTTTGAAAAGCCATATTTTGATAAAAATTCACCATCATCAAAAACCAAACCTATGTCAAAAAATTATGGTTTAAGTTATGTTGCAAAAGTGGTGCCAATGCTAGAAATAGTTTTTTCAAAAGAAATACACCTTTCTCAAAAACCAAAAATTTCAAACTTTCAATCACCATCAACACCATAACTTCAATCATTTTCAGTAACATGCAAACAAAAATCATTGCTTTAATTGCAATAAATCTGGTCATTCTTCTTATTAATGCTTTATTGACAAAAGAAGAGTGAAAAACAAAATATACAAGGTTGTTTGCGATTTCAATGTACTTGGGAAACTAAGATGGATTAACTTCAAAGGATCCAAATTAGTTTGGATACCTAAGGTTACATAAGAGTGTGTGTGCAGATTTGCCTAGCATCCAAGAAGAAAGATATGTGGTACTTGGATAGCGGATGCTCTAGGCACATGATGAAAAAGTCAACATTTTTCGTCAAACTCAAGAAGTATGATGGATGATTTGTGACTTTTGGTGATGACGGTAAAGGTAAAATCATTGCAATTGAAAAAGTAGGTAAAGATCTCTCTACTTTTATTGATGATGTTTTCTTAGTTGATGGTTTGAAGCACAACCTTTTGAATATTAGCCAATTATGTGATTTGGGTTACTTGGTAATTTTCAAAAGATTAGAATGCCTTGTTGTGAATGAGAATTCTAATAAAGTGTTTTTGTGACAAACCGTTGTAACAATGTTTATGGCCTCACTTTAGATGAACTTAAGAATCAAAATGTAGCTTGTTTTCATAAAAAAAAACTAAAAAATGGCTATGGCATAAAGATTAGGCCATGCTAGTATATTTTAAATAAACAAGCTTGTCAAATGAAAAAGCAAACAAAGAGTTCTTTTAAACAAAAGAAAGATATTTCTACTAAAATGCCACTTGAATTGCTAGATATTGATCTCTTTTGGTCCAACTAAAACTCAAAATTTGGGTGGTAAACATTATGGTTTACACAAAATTCAGTTGGGTTTTATTTCTTGTATATAAAAATGATGCATTTTCAGCTTTTGAGGTATTTTGCAAAAGAATTCAAAATGAAAATTATTTAAAGATTGCTTCAATAAGAAGTGATCATGGTAAATGGTTTGAAAATCAAATATTTGAATCCTTTTGTGATGAACTTGGAACTTCACATAACTTCTCTTATCCAAGAACACCACAATAAAATGGTGTTATGAAAAGAAGAAATAGAAGTATTCAAGAAATGGCTAGGGCCATGTTATGTGAAAGTAATGTTCCTAAGTTTCTTTGGACTGAGACCGTGAACACGGTTTGTTATATTTTAAATAGAACAATCATAAAGAAATTTTTGAAGAAAATTCCTTATGAGATTTGGAAGGGAAAACCATCAAATTTGAATTACTTTCATATCTTTAGATGCAAATATTTTGTTTTAAATACAGAAGAAAATTTAAAAAAATTTGATCCAAAGGCCTATGAATGTATTTTCGTTGGTTACTCTACAACAAGCAAAGCATATAGTATTTACCATCAAGATACTAGGATCATTGAGCAGTCCATACATGTCACATTTTATGATTCGAACATCGTTCCAAGCATGTTGAAAGACAATGATGCAGGCAACCAAGTGAAAATAACAAGAGTGAAGCCCTTAATCAAGATAAATCTGAATCTATGCTCAATGTTCTTAACCCAGATGATGCAGATGATTCTGCAGGAGACAAATCCATTTTATCTCCTAAAACAACAGAAATTCCAGGAAATACCAGCACCAATGAACCACCTCAAGCTGAATCTGTTCCTAAATTCTCAAGACCACGTGAATGGAGATTCTTGAAGAACTATCCACAAGAGTTCATCATAGGAGACCACTCTCATAGTGTTTGATAAATTCCAATTTCGTTGTTTATCTTGTACTTATTTTGGGAGATTTTATCACATTTTCTCACATTTATTCAATGAAATAGCAGGATTTTGTAATTCTCTCTTCAATTTGTGTTTAAGTGTAAAAACATGCTTTTTAGGCCCTTAAATTAGTGATGTTGATTCACCTTAATTCCATTTGATGCCTTGATGTGTTTGTTAGTGATTTCAGGTCCATAAGGCAAGTATTGGATGGAAGAACTGAAGAGAGAAACATGCAAAGTGGAGAATGCATGAGAAAACAAGGATTGGGAGTGCATCAATGGACGCGCGCGCACAGAAGTGACGTCGCATGGCGACGCGTACGCGTACATGACGCGTACGCGTGGATAGGAAAATTGCCAAATGGCGCGGACGTGTACATGACGCATACGCGTCGATGCTCGCACGTGACTCACTTAAAGGTAAAACACTAGGGGCGATTTCTGAGCTGCCCAGGCCCAATTCGAACCCATTCCTGAAGCTATTTCATGCAGAATTCAAGCTAGAGCAAAGGGGAAAGCACTTAGTTAGTCATGATGAGCCTTTAGTTTGTTTTCTAGAGAGAGAAGCTCCCTCTTATCTTTAGAATTAGGTTAGGATTAGGTTAAATTCTCTTAGATCTAAGTGTAATTTCTTGATTCCATCTTGTTTCCTTCACAATTTCTTATTCTAATGTCTTAATTCTCTAGTTTCTCTCGTTAATTTTTTGTTTTGCCCTCTTTTATGTTGATGAACCCTTGTTGGATTTCCTTTTCTTCTAATGTAATTTTATGTTTCTATGCTCTCTTTGATGTTTATTTTCATTGATATTGTCAATCTCTTGCTCATGATGGTTGTGAATCTTGTCAATTCTTACAATTAGTGATGTTTAATTTTCTTGCACTCTAGTTGTTTGATAGAATGCTTCCCTTAGTTTTAGAGTAGTTTCCTTTACTCTTGGCCTAGACTAAGGGAATTGAGTAACCTTGAGTCATTGGGTCTCAATGAATTGGTGATTTGAGAACCCTTGGTGATCAATTTGATACTCATTGACACCAACCCACTACTAATCTAATTAGTAGATAGGTTGGGACTTATGGGTTGATGTGATCAAGCCTATTTGAAGTACTTCAAGCCTAGGAGTAGATATTATGTACTTAAGGCTTTTGAAAGTAGACTTAATAGGTTGGCCTCTCATAATTATCAATATATGGTTTGTAGACAAGGATGGTGATCTCAATTACCTATGTCTAGCCAAGAGTATTTTTTCCCTTTCTTTTATTAGTTAATTGTTCATTTACTTTTCTTGTCATTTATTTTTTCTTGTCAATTTCCAAATCAAACCCCCTTGCATCTTCATAGCCAATAATAGAACACTTCATTGCAATTCCTCGTGAGACGACCCGGAGTTTAATTACTTCGGTTAATTTTCATTGGGGTTTATACTTGTGACAAAACCAACTTTAATTTGATGTGAGAATTGTTTGTTGGTTTGGAGCTATGCTTACAATGAAATTCTTCTTTCTATAAGAGAAATTCCTAACCAACGCAACTTTCATTGTCAAATTAATGGTGCCGTTGCCTGTGATTGCAATGGTGCTATGCTGTTGGCTATTGTATATATTGTGAATAGTTTGATTTTTGGCTTGTTTGTTAGTTTTTGCTAGTTGTAGGATTTTTGTTCTCTTTGTTTCTTGTTAGCTTTTGTTTTTATTTTCTCTCGTCACTATGAATTCTCACCCCTTTTGCTATGAGTTTAGTTCAAACTATGTTGTAGGAAATAGAAGCTTTAATAAGGAATTGCATCAAGGATTTGGAGATCGAAGGTGGGAGGAGCCCCAAGCTTATGGACAACCTTCTTGGCAACAACCCCCTTCCGAATCAAGTTTGACAAAAGTGCTTGGAGATATGACTACTCTCCTCACGGAGACGCGCAAGGACCAAAAGGCATTTTATTCCATCCAAGCTGTTCAAGCACCACCCCAACATGACTACTCTCCGGTTTCTTATGGGTATAATTTCAATCCTAATGCATATCAATCCAATAGATGTGGTGACCCTTATTGTAGTTGTCAATAACCACCACCACATGCCTATGAACCACCTCCTCAACCTAATTTTGAACCACCTTATTCACAAGCCCCCTACCATCAAACACCTCATTATGACCCTAATTCTTATCCACCATACCAACCACCTTATAAACCATATGAACCATACATGGAACCACCACTATTCCAACACAATTACTCTCAAGAACCACCTCAATATACACCACCTCTATACCCTTATCAAGATGAACCAACTTCCATCCCAAATAATGAACCTTCTTTTCCCCCACCACCTTTTATGGATGATTCTCCCCAAGGATATATTCGCTCTTGCATCCAAAGGCAAGAAGGGAACCAAAAGGAGTTCAAGGAGCTAGAAGCCAAGATAGCCACCTTGGTGGAAGCCGTTCACAACATAGTCTCTTTCCGCCTAAGCCTATGCGATCAAGGCACTCCCATTGTTGAAAGTGGAGAAGTAATCGAAGAGCTTAGTGAGGGAGTGAACTCAAAGCTCCAAGGTGAAGGAGAGAAGTTGAAGCAAGATTTGCATCAAGAGGAGGAAGTTGAGGTTATCAATATTAAAGAAGTGGATAACGAGTTAAAGGAAATTGATCAAGAAGTGGATTCCATTGTTAGCGATTTTTTGTCCACCTTGACCAATCCCTTTCATATCAATATTGAGAAGGATATGCAACATCCGAAGCAAATCATGGTTGAAGGTTTTGGGAAGATTGACCAAGAGGGAGATTCAATCATTGATGACTTCCTCTCTACAATTGAATCTTCTTCCATGGAGCTTGATGTGGAGACTAAAAAAGAGGTGAGGGTTGTAAAGGAAGAGCACAAGGGAACGGATCTCGCATTGGCTAAGTATGGGGATGTCACTCTTCCTAAGTCACCATCGCTCATTACAACATTCAAGTGGGTAAAATTCTTACCCCTAAACTTTACCTTTTCACTTGAATATGGCTTGATTAAAAATGATGGTCAACTTAGAGCTCTTTATGGAGTTAAGAGCAAGAGATAGTTGTGTAGTGGTAGGAAACATCACTCTAAGTTCATGATGATTGTATGCTCAAAGTGGAATACTAATGGTTGGCATAGAACCAAATTGTGTGGGTCTATGAAGAGGATTCAGTGCTCTAAGGAGAATTCTATGTGCCTACCACCCAAGTTGAATCATGCTAATCAATTAGAAGATGGGTGTAAAGATAAGGTATGAGATCCCGGATCACAATATGAAGACCAATTTTGGGAGCTCATATCTTGGGAAGAACCTCACCCAAGCTTGGTAGAGGTGGTTGAAAATTCTGACAACCGATCGAGGAGTAAGCATTCTTGGAGGTTCAAGGATGAGCATAACATAAGCCACCATGACAAGGAGCCTCCCAAATGTCCAACTTAAGGACTTAAACTAAAAGTGCTTGGTGAGAGACACCCCACCATGGTAAACTCTTTCCATTCTCTTGTAGATATAATAAATGAATTGAGTTGCCATTATAGGTAGTTCTTTACTTCCTTGCAAGTTGTTTTGGTTGCTGAATTGTTAATACATTTTATACATTGAATAAGGATGATTCTTTTAATTTGAGTTTTTGCTTGGGTTGCAAGTTTCCTCAAATTATTGAAAAATCTTCAAAAATTCAAAAATATATTTAATTTTGCATTTTGGTTGTTTTTGAGTCATAGAGAAGGTTATGAGTGTTTTTAGGCTGTTTATAGTGTTTAAAAAAAAAGTGTTTGATGCACGCGCGCGTACGTGTCGGAGCGCTGCTGCAGCATTCTTACTTCAGACCCGAGAGTTGTGCCAACTCTGGGCCAGTTTTGTGCCCCTAGCCCAGATCTCACCCACACAGACGTGTACATCGCACGTAGGCGCACTTGGCGCTTCCGCGTCTACTCGTCATTCCGCCTACCTACGCAGACGCGTGGATTCAAAAATCCACTTACTCCAGGGACGCGAGAACCCTGGCCATTCCATGTCTCCTAACTCTTTCTCTTTCACAACATCTCCTATGCTCCCCTCCCTTCATAACCACCGCCTTCAAACTCTCAACCACCCATCTCCGCCACCGTCCGGCGACCCCCGCCGTGCCGCCGTCTCTTCTCCTTCTCTCTCTCTTCGCCAACCCTCTCTCACTCTCCCTCTCTGTTTGTCGCCGCGGCCACCTCCTTTGCCACCGGAGAACCAACAACCATCGCCAAACCTCTTCTTCTTCCTCAACCATACTCCCCCCTCGCTGCTCACCACCACTTAGCTTTGCCGGAACCCACGCCACTCTGCCCTGTTCCGCACTACTCTCTGCCATCCCACGACCACCTGCGCCGCTGCGGAGCGCCACTACTGGCAGCACTACTTCGCTGCTTCTTCCTCCCATTTTCTTCTTTCCCCAGTTCTGCTTCTGCTCTGTTCCAAGGTTCCATGCTGCATGCTGTTCTGTTTTTCTTTGTTTCAATTGGTTTTAGCTTGTTAATTCTATTTAGTTTAGTTAATTATTCTGTTTGCTAGGATTAGATAGAAATGTATGCGGTTAGGTAGTTAGGATGTGGTTAGAGGATTCTAGGTCTGATAAATGCTCCGTTTGTGTTTATTTGTTTGAATGTTGCATGCATGTTTGATGAGTGGTGTTGGTGTGTTCACTTATGTGCTGTTTCTGTTTCATGTGCCTTGATTCTGCACTATATTTGTGGAATTAAGTTGTTGCTGCTTGTGTACATATGAAATCCTTGCCCTTATCATGTTTGGTGCAAATTTGGATTCACCTACTTGTATTCTACTACTTTTTGCTATCCGAGAAAGTCCAAATTACTGCGGGAATGCTGCCCAAATTTCTGAGAATTGTATTGTTCTTCAACTAGTTACTTAGGATTGAACTTGGTACTTTTCAAATTGAGACTCGATTGAGTTCACCAAGTTCAACTCTTAAGTTACTTGGGTTGGCATCACCACTTTTGTCATGTTTCTCGTAATATTCATCTATTCGAACCTTCATGTGCTCTCACTTGTCAAGTTGAATCAAATGCCTTTTTGACTTACAATAGGGTGCAATTTGACTTTAACTTGCATTTTCTTGAAGATGGTTCATTTATTTGCAATACTTTGTATCCTCCACTAGTGTAACACTTTCACCTCAATTTTGTTTCAAGCTACTTTTGTTACACCTAGTGCATATCTCACATCCTTACACCACTTATTGCATATCTAGTGACCATGACATTGATTGATGACTTGCTTTCACTTAATTGCTCGTGTTGCAATTTCATATTTTATCATCAATGACTGCATCTTCCTCATAAATGTGAACATGATTATTTCACATATTTTGTGCATTTCTCTTAATTGAGCTGATAACCATCATACTACTAATTTTTGAACCGGTTCTCTAACCTCTAATTTCATTAACCAATTAACTTTTCTTTTCACTTTCAAATTGACCCTTTTACCATTCTTTTGGTATGATGCTTATTAGGCTTAGTGAACAAGCATTGGGAAAATATGGCTTGGATTCTTGGTTTGTGGCTTTGTTTAATTTCTGAATCATATTTCTCGCGTTCCAAGAATTCTGATTTCTTAACCCACTTCATGATTATATGTCAATCCTCTTGTTTTCTGAATGTGTCATTCCTTGCTTTCTTTCCTCTATGTGTTTAAGTGTTTATATCCTGTTATTTCTGTTTTTCAGGATGGCTGATAAAGGAAAAGCAAAGGTTACCTCTAGAAAGAGGAAGACACCTCAAGCGCCTACTCTTTCTCCTTATGCCCACTATGCCAAAAATTCACTTAATGAAGTGGATAAGGAGAATCAGCAACTCCCGCCTAATGACGCACACAAGCTTCCTAACTTGTACTGTGAGCTATGCTTCCCTACCTATCGGAAGAAAAACCTGAACATTGAGAAGAAATTGGCCCTTCTCGATGACCTGAGGCGCCCTATGATGGCCCGCATTGAGGGACAAGGCCTGGGCTTTATTGATAGTGATTTGGGAAGGATAAACACATCATGGGTCAATGAATTCTACTGTAACTTCTTCAGAGTGACTCTTGATTCAATTCATCTACGAGGCGGCCATATCCTAGTTACTGAGGCTGCTATTGAGGATACATTACATTGCCTACCTAAGACTGGTGCCACAGATGCTTATAAGCAGGCGGAGGTGGCAATGTAGTGTATGACCTTTGATTATGATGCTTTGAGGGAGGTAATTGCCACACCGGATGCTCCTTGGGTGATGGATTCGAACAACAAGAAGCCCAAGGGGATGCTATTTGCTTATCTATCTAGAGAGGCTAGGGCTTGGCAGCAGATATTCGCCCACTATGTCATGCCTACTACCCACTTTTCTGAGATTCCGGTGGACATGCTCGTCCTGATCGGCTGTGTTACAGAGGGGAATGAGGTATATTTTCCTTGGTTGATCAGGAGGTACATGTGGCAAGCACACATCCGTGGCCTACTTCCATTTCCCACGCTGGTCACTAGGATGGTTGAGTTAGCTGGTGCCCCTTGGAGGGACGACGACGTGACACCACCACCCCCAGACGACGACGACAAGGAGGATGTTATTCCGTGGGGTACGTGGGTGCACGAAAAGCCCCCATCCCAGCGTGCATCTAGAGCACGAGCAGTAGTAGAGGAGCTGGACCTTCTTCTTCCTTAGCTCCAACAGGTCCATCAGCACCATCTGCCCCAGCACATCTTGTATCACCACCAGCACCACAGCCAACATATCTGGTAGTACAGCATCTGTTCCGCTTCATAGAGCGTGTTGAGCGCCGCGTCATGCAACGCCTGAACAGAGTAGATCAGGCGTTTGCAGAAATAGGCGTTGAGCTGCCCCCTTTTCCTGACTCTTCCGCATCTGACGAGGAGGAGCCAGCTCAGCCGAAGGCACCACCACAGACACAGACCACTCAGGAGGCTCAGCAGCCTTCGGAGGAGCCACAGCCACAGCCACAGCCTGAGTCCTAGTAGCCAGACACAACTATTGACACCCATTCTGAGCTCGAGCAGTAGCATCGAGGATGATGCTTCATCTTAAGTGTAGGGAGGTCACCGTCATCACCATCGATGGATATCATCTGTGGAGTAAACTACCAACTCGGTCCCTGTCTATTTCCCAAAATGACAAGACGATCCTTAACCAAAAACCCCTTCCATTACAGTCCCTGACCCTGTACTCCGTCTGCCAACGCGATCCTTCTGTCAGTTTCACGGCGAAAACTCATCGAAAATTGCTGATGTGTCAGGTGCAAAAATGGACAGGGACCTAGTTGTCTCTAAATTTAAATTGGTTAGAGGTTTATTTGTCCTTATTATTCTTTAAGCAATATTTTTAATAATTTTTTTATTCATTGTATTAATATTCTTTTTTTAATAAATAAATATAAACTAATTAATAAATTATTCAAATTCTTTTTTAATAAATAAATACAAACTAATTAATAAATTATTCAAATTTAAAAATATCATTTATTATGAAACTAAATAAATAATTTTTAAATATACAAATAATAAACATTAAAATTCAGTTAATACATTAATAATAATAATCCTATAATATACTATTAGTATTATGATCTAGCTAATTTTCACAATAAAGTAAAAACTAATAAACACAATATTTGATATATAGTAAATTTTTTTTGACTTATAACAAATTTAATTTTTTATCTCTTTAAACTAAATTAATAATTCTATTAAGTGAAAACTAATGAACACAATATTTGATATATAGTAAACTTTTTTCGACTAATAACAAATTTAATTTTTTATCTCTTTAAACTAAATTAATAATTCTATTTGATATCTTTGCACTAAAATACACTATAAGTAGGCTACTAATACTAAATGAAATAAAACATAATAGAATTATTAATTTAGTTTAAAGAGATAAAAAAATAAATTTATTATTAGTCAAAAAAAAGTTTACTATATATCAAATATTGTGTTCATTATTTTTCACTTTATTGTGAAAATTAGCTAGATCATAATACTAATAGTATATCATAGGGTTATTATTATTAATGTATTAACTGAATTTTAATGTTTATTATTTATATATTTAAAAATTATTTATTTGGTTTCATAATACATGATATTTTTAAATTTGAATAATTTATTAATTAATTTGTATTTATTTATAAAAAAAATTTGAATAATTTATTAATTAGTTTATATTTATTTATTAAAAAAAGAATATTAATACAATGAATAAAAAAATAATTAAAAAATATTGTTTTATACAATAATAAGGACAAATAAACCCCTAACAAATTTAAATTTAGAGACAACTAAGTACTTGTCTATTTTTGCACCTGATACGTCAGCAATTTCCGACGAGTTTTCGCCGTAAAACTGACAGAAAGATCGGGTTGGCAGATAAAGTATAGAGTTAGGGACCGTAATGAAAGGGGTTTTTAGTTAAGGATCGTCTTGTCATTTTAGAAAATAGACAGAGACCGGGTTGGTAGTTTACCCTTAATTTGTTTGCCATTTATTTAAACAGATGTATATACTTATACACATTCATGACTTTCCCCGCAAATCGACATTGAGATATGAATGGGAGGGCACAATTTTGAATCTGATGAAGAACTAATAGCGACTGAGTTTATAGAAGGGACCAGAGCTTCTCTTTTATTTAAATAAGGCAAAAACAATACTCTCAAATATTCTAACATTACGCAACAAGTTCCCTAACAGTTAACATTGACTTTAGACTCATAAACCAACAATTAAAAAAATTCATTTTCAAATTAGAAATAGCCTAAAACCCAGTTCATGCCTGTGGTTTTTTTAGCCAATCTCACTTTCCACACATCATACCGATGCTAACACAGAAACAAACACGTATGAATACAGCCAGCATCACGTATAAGGCTACAACCTTCCTACGGTAATCTTAGAACACAAATGTCATGCTTTACTTCACAAAGAACACTAAAGAGAGAAAAGAAAACACGGCTGCGCTTATTAACTGAAGAAGAGTTAATTACTAATTAACATAACCTTCCCCATTGAAGGAAGAAGTATACTACTGTTTCTTTAAAAAATAGCAAAATTTCTCTGATTAACTGCGACAACAACAACAACAAATTTGATCACAAAAAATAGCAGAGGCAAAGAGGCAGAGCAGAAAAGAGAGAATGCATAACAGAAGCACAAGTAGAAGCACAAGCAGAGACAGGAGGAGGTGAGGCGAATGCGGCAGCGACATGGAGAGGCCAAGGCAATGGAGTTGGAGTAGCAGCACAGCCAATGTAGCAAAGCACGCAGAAATCAGAGAGGAGAGCCGGCGTCGGACAGAGACGATGTGAAGAGTCAGTGACGGCTGCAGGGGCTGGAGAGGGAAATTGAATTGTGTTGGCTCAATGTTTTCTGAAACAAGTTAACTATCAATTCCTATCGAATTATTTGACTTACAGTTAAAGTTTTAGTTCAGGTGCTAAATCACCGAGCATGTTAATATGCTGGAGTTCGAAATATGGTAAAGCCAAGTAATGGATTTGAATCTTTAAGTGTTATCTGTATGAGTATGTAGTAAGCGGAATTGTGATGTTATAATGTCTAGCGTTAGAATTTGTTCAATTCATCTAACAAGATAAAAATGTTTGAACTTATTAGGTGTAGAAATCTTATGACGCATTGTTCTAAAATAACTTACTAAGTTTAACAGCTAACAAGCAGTTGTTTGAAATAGCATGAAGATATATTTATATTGAAAGTGCTATATGGGATACTTCAGATTGTCAAATTATTTCTGAAGTCCATAAAGGAATTTATATCCAATTAGAGAAGAATTTAAGGTATCAACGGAATAAGATATAACATAATCAAATATATCTTAACTGAAATAAATTTAAGGCATGAAATATAGAGGGATAAGAGTTAAGAAGAAATACACAATAATTTATATTGATTTGGTTAAAATCTTAAATCTAACTTTTAAGAATATATTAGAATTTTATTATTAAAATAAATTTACAAATGATATTATTTACATTGAGCTTTCTTAAATTACTGTTTTGACTTAGATTATACTACAACACAATCTATGTATCTTATATATTATTTTCTCAAGTTTTTTCAAGAATCTTGGATAGTCTTCTAATCTTCTCAAGCAAGATTTAGACTAAACCACATTTTGATCTAAAAACTTTGGATATTATTTTCTCAAACTTTCTCAGGCTAAGAAATAAGCTCTTGATCACCAGGGAAATTTCGGGAGGAATCAAGTGAGAGAACATAAGATGAGAAAACACCACATCCAACTCAAAACCTTAAAATGTCATTGATCTCTCTTCTTATAAACTCATCACTCTTCCTTATTTTCTTTGATGTAGGACTAATTTCAACACTCCTCACACTTGCAACACTAACAAATATCAACCAAGAGTCTTAAATATTCTCTTAACCTTCTTAGTTAAGACTTAAATTATGCCACAACTAGACCTAAGAACCTTAGATATTCTCTCCTTAAGCCTTCTCAAAATTAGAAATTATAGAATGATTAAGTGTATGAAATTCAAAGATTCACAAGATGAACTAACAGAAAGACGTTCTCAACTTCTACAACTGTATTGTAAAATTATGTCTATGGAATACCAATATATCTCACATGTTTCCAAACACTAGTGAGTATTAGAATTCACAGTAATATAGGAGTGTTGTAAAAATCTCAACTTAACAACTTCAGATACTAATCCGATCCTACTTTGATTTATAACCTAACAAATTATCTGTATACAACAAGGCTTTTTCAAACTCATACAAGAATAATCTATAGCAAATGTATGATACAATTTTAGATTACATTGTGTTTACTAATTTTTTATAAGTCTGAAACTCATGGAAAATTTTTTTAGTTATGTTTTTCTAAAAAATCTCTATTATATGGAGACTCCAAGGGTTTGCTTATATAGTCTTGAGACAAACACGAGTTATTGAAAATTCCTTTTATCCATTATCTTTGTATTTTTATTGAGTTATGTGAAGAGTGATGTAATTTTTGCTTGTGTTAGCTTTTATTCACATTTAGAAGGTTTATGATGTACTTTACAGTAAATGGGATAGAAAACTTCTTAGAAATTATTTTGTTGCTGAACAAGTTTGAATTCAAAAGTTGGAGTCAAAATGCATCATTTCATAAAAAGTAATTTTGAGTTAGAAAGTTTTCACATCTTCTCTCTTTTTTTTAACATAAGATGAGACAACATAGTCAAGTAGTTTCTGACCAAATTACTTACTTTATCTTCTGAGGTTGTTTTCATTTAGCCTTGGATTTACTCAAATTTTGAAGTTGTCTAATTTGCTTATATTATTTAAGAAAAATTTCTTAGTACATTGTTAATTTTGAACAAATGCTAGATATGATATTAATGAAATTATTAAATTATATTTGATTTTGTTAATCATCAAAATTCAATCTCAAATATATGGGAACTAACATTAATCCCTTTTTAATATAATTGGCAGCTGTCCAATAGAAGCATAACTGTGCAAATTAGTAATAAAATAAAATAAAATAATAGCTCCTTCATCTATTTTAAACTTAGGGTTAAGTTTGATTTTGATCTCTATTGTTTTGACTGATAATCAAATCACGCTTAAGATTTTTCTATTATTTTCAAAAACGTTTCTAACATTGAATTTTTTTAAAAAATCATTCTTTCTTAATTTTCGGACAAAAATATCCTTCTTCTCTCACCTCCTCACCAATGATTTCTACCCTTTTTTCGTTCTCCTTACCAACACCTTTTATCCCTCACCTCTACCTCCACCATCATCTCTCTTCTCACACCATTTAACATCTTTACTAGCACCCCTTGATAAAACCTAATTTATTGAATAAAAAATGTTTATATTTACTTAGATTTGAATAAAGTTTTTTCAATTTCATGTAATTTTAGTTAATTTTAAATTATCTCATCTAATTTTGATAATTAATAGTTTGAATTAATTTTTATCTTTTGATTTTTGATTATAATTGTGTTGGCATCAAACTAGTTCTCATGACAAATTTTGTTTCAGTTTGAGTTTGTGTTAAAATACATGACATTGGTTAAGATAAAATGCTTATAATTAATGACTTCTCAAATCCAAATTATATGATGATGCTAAGACCATTATTATTGTTGATACTTAAATTTGTCAATTTAGCTTTAGTGTTTTATCAAATTATATATCTTTATTTTTATATATTTAGTAAAAAAAAATATAAAATTTCAAAAGAAATGTTGAATTAATTATTAAAAAAAAATTATTCATCAACCCAATCCAATGCTCAGGACGACCAAACAAAGGCTTCTTTCATATTCTATTTAAATTAAAAAATTAATTTTTTATCTGGACCTACTAACATTATGAAGTCACTACTATCTTATATTAATTACTGACGACGTTTTTGACAGTCTGTAATAAAATAGAATTTACTGATGATTTAATTTATAATTGTCAGAATTAGATTAAACCGACCAATTTAATCCAAAAATTGGTAAACCGAATATTAATTCAGTCCGATTTAATATTCTAACCATTTAAAAAAATAAACTAGCACAAATCGATCAAAATCAACATTCATCCAAACTAGCCAATAAGTCAACCTGCACGGTTAATGCACGGTCAATGCGTTGGGTTTGAAAATTTTTTAAAAATATTGCAATGAAGGGAAGTTGAAATTGAGTCTTCTAACATAAGAACCAACCTAACAATCACTAAGCTAATCTCGTTTTGGTTATTTTTGATGCTTTTTAAAGTTTGTATTTCATTTTCAAATGATATTTTAATTAATATACATGATATTCTAAATCTATATTTTATTATTATCTTAGTTATAAATTCACTTATTTTTTCTTTTTATAATTATATAATATCTATTAATATTATTCTTCAATAAATATTTATAATGTATAATAGTATAATAGAATAAACTAATTAATAAATTATTAAAATTTAAAAATAATAATTATTTTAATATAAAAATAAAATAAAAATACTTATGATAGAGTAAAAATAATAAAATATTTATTATTCTTGTTTCATATTATTTTAGAATAATTTGATTATTTTTAAAATACTAGTGAATATATATATTTTAAATTTTAGTTTTAAGTCGTTGATTATTTTATATTTTTATTTACGTAAAATCGAATCAATTAATTCAACCAGTAATAAAATAAATCGATGCTAATAAAAGCATACGCTTTATATTTTATTACGCATTTTCTTTTTATCGATGACCAGATGACCAAACTGTCAATAATCATCGATACTAGTTGACGCTAACTGTGTATCAAATGGCGCACCTTATTATTATCGACATTTATTTTTACCGACGGCAAGTCGGCAATAATATACATGCCACTTAATCCTGTAAAAAAAAAGATAATAAACCGCAAGGGAGCTAAATAGTGGTAGTGTGCAAGAATGCATTTGCTTTTTTTCCTCAATAAATAGGGAAAATCAGAAAGTTAGAAGGGGACTGGGGCGAAAGTCACTATTTTTACATTGTTTGAGAGAAATATTATTGTCAAAATAAAAAAAAAGTTGGAAAATCATCATTGTTGGCACTATATTTCAAAGGTTTTAATAGACAAAATTTTTCTGTACATTTGGAATAAATAAGTTATTATCTTTGTAAGATTTATTTTATTCTTATAACATGTATAATTATGGACAAGTTCCATGAAAATTTACATTTTTATTTAAAGTACAATGAAAAATAATTCTGTGGTTTAAAAAAAAAGTACTGAAATAATATCAGTGTTAGATCTTATAATGAAAAAAAAAACGCCTTCAGATAATTAGTATCCAACAAGAAAAAAAAAAAAGAAAAGAAAAAGAATAAATTGAGTTGAAGGAGAGTAGACATATTTAGTATTAATCATATAGAAGGTATGTCTTAACTGACCAACATACAATATATTTTTTTATTTATTTATTAATAAAAAATGAAAATGCAAAAAAATAATAATAAAATAATTTAAAGATACAGAGACAAGTGTTTATGTTGTATAGTTTGTTTTTGAAATAAAAATGAGAAATCTTTTGTTCATATTTTTATCGTTGCTGTGTACGTGAATTAAGTTTTGTCGAGTCTTAAGCTAAGAGAGGTGTTGTGTCAGTTACACAACGGTGTAAGTGGATGAGTATGAACTCTGGGTGATTAAGAATGAACAAAAACTAAAAAACAAGAGTTAATAGAGTATAAAACTAACTATATGTGCCGTTGCAGATTCATCTTGTACTATGGACTTGGTGCATCAGGCGCGGAGCTAGGCTAACTATTTAGGGGATGGTGTTATATTTTATATAACTATTTCTATTGATAAAATTAAAAAAATATATATATAATCTCAACTAAAGTAAGACAATAATATATAAAAATTACTACTTATAGTTTTATATCATGAAAAGGCTATTCGACGTTTTTTTCTATTTTTAAAATCATCTATAATTGAATTTGTGTCGAAAATAGCTGCTAATTCTTTTTCTATATAGATGACCAAATTGTCTGTAAGAAATTCATCAGCCATCTTATTTCGGAGTCTTGTCTTAACAATTTTCATTGCTGAAAAAGCTCTTTCTGTTGTTGCTATAGACATTGGTAGAGTCAAAACAAGACGTATTAATCTATCAACCATGTGATAAGTTCTTGATTTTCCCGTTTCTTGCAACTTGTTGCACAATTCAAAAAGTGTACCAATGCCTTTCAAATGATTTGGTATATCATGCTGATAATGTTGCAACTGAGATTTCAAAATATTTAGGTCATTAGAAGGAAAGTCAAGGGGATAAAATTTCTCTACTAACTTGCTAATTTCTTCAATATTAAATGATTTGAAATTGTCCTTAGGATCCAAAGCACAACTCAAAGTCAAAAGCTCTATTGTTTGCTCATTAAATCTACTATTCAACTCTTGTATTTGAGAGTCAATTGTTGCCAAGAATACATCTATTCGATAATGATGCTCAACTGTCACACTTGGTTGACGAGATCGACCTCTTCCAAAAACATATTGTGCACTCATATTAGGGACTTCAATTTCATGTTTTTCACAAAAATCTTTAACATTTGCAAGAAAATTGCACCATCCACCATCTCTTAATTGTTGAAGAAGTAACTTTGATGTAGAAACAATATGCATTGCATTAAGAATATCTTGAGATTGTTGTTGCAGTGCTTGGCAAAGAACATTAGTGATTCCCCTAATTTCTTTCATCAAGTGCAAAGTGAAAACAAATTCAAATGACAATAATATTTTACTAACAACATAAACCTCACCTCTTTGTGCATAAGTTGTCCCGTCTTCAATGATATTATTGAGAACAATATTGGTATCAGTAAACATTTTTATCAAACTGCAAATAAAATTAAAGTGAGAGCTCCATCGAGTATCCCCAACTCTTTGTAAAGTGCTTATTTGATTCGCACCTTTGCCTGTTTCTAATTCATTTTGAGCAACCAAGTTTGCATTTTCAATTGCTTGAACTTCTTGTAATTGATCATATCTTTTTGAAGAATCACTAACAATAGTGACAATAGAGTTTAATTGAGTAAAAAAGTCATGAATTTGAAGTACCTCTATTGAAGCTGCTACCAATGCTAATTGTAACCTATGAGCAAAACAATGCACAAGTATAATGAGAAAGGACAAAAATCAATTCTTTCTTTAAAGTTGTTGCACAAGTATCAGTGACATGCACAATATCAAAGAATCTCTCTTTAACAAAACCATCTAGAGTAACAAATCTCAAAACAATGGCCATTTGCTCCTTTTTAGATTCATCTCTAGTTTCATCAACAATAATACAAAATTTGGCATCTCCAATCTCTTCTCTAATTGAATTTCTCACCTTAGTAGCAAGAATATGTAGAATTTCTTTTTGGACATCATTTGAAGTATACTTAGCATTTTTTGGAGCATTTTTCAAAACATTCTTTTTCACTCTTTCATTGTAAAATCCAAAAAATTTCAACATTTCCAAAAAGTTACCTCTGTTGCTTGAACTTTGGCTTTCATCATGTCCTCTGTATGCACAACCTTGAAATGTCAACCATCTAATGAAATCTATAGATGCTCCTACTCGAATTCGATTCTTTTCAATCTCTTCTAATGTTTGCTTATGAAGAAGTCTGTCAATATGTTGTGATTGTTTCATCAAATCATCACATGATTTCAGCGCTTTATGATGGAATGAGTTAGGACCTTTGCCAATGTGATTCAAAAGAGCACATTCTTTTCCACTATTTACTTTCTTCCAATTCCTGAAACCATTCTCAATAAAAGCATTTGAACCCGTATTGATTGAAGGTTCCTTAGCAAAAATAAAGTACGGAAAACAATATATAGCATCATCTTCTATAGAATATTCTAACCAAGATGGGAACAATTTAAACCATGAAGCTTGAAAGCGACGATGACTTTTATCACCAGAAAATGGATAATTATCAAGAATTGGTTGATTTGGCCCAACTTTAATATAAGCCCGACGGATTTCATCTCTTTTATTTGGAGGAAACTTCCAAATCATTGGTCGCATTCCAGGATCTCTTTCCAAACGAAAAACATCCAGTTGATTTGGAAGAAGTCGTGGACGCTTTGAGCTATTCAATGAAGAACTTGAAGTAATGAAATTTGATGACCCCTCAAGTATTGGAGTAGTAATAGTAGAAGCATCTTCATTCTCTTGATCTTTTCTTTTAAAAAATGTATCAATGGTTTTGAACTTACTCATAATTCAAATGGCCAAATAAGTTCCTATAATTAAAAATATATTTAGCAAAAAGTGTAAATTACAGTCTAAATCTTTATATATATAAAAATTATATTTCAATTTAAAATAAAATATTAAAATTCAGAACAATAATACTAACATCCTAGTATAATTATAAATAATATAAAATTGTAATTAAATTTAAATAGTTAACTAATAAAAAAAACTAAATATACAAACTAACATAATAATATAAACTTAATTAACAAATAATAATAAATTAACTAATTAAGTAAATAACTAAATATATAAAAAAGAATAAAAATAGAACCTTTTTTGAGAAAGAAGAGTGAAAAATCACTTGTTAAACTATTATCTTTTTTTTTAATCTGCAAAAAAACAAAAAAAATAAGAGTCAAAGAGGTAAAACTGTAAAAGATAAGAAGATTAAAGAGATAAAGAAAAAAAATAGAAAAAGTTGTTACCTACAATTTTGGAAAGCCAAAGCGAGAAGGGGGAGAGGGAGAGACCAGTTGTATGCTGGAAATTGGAAAATAAAAAAGGGGATGGGAAACTGACGTTGGAAAATAAAAAAGGGATAGGGATTGGGAAATAAAAAAAGGATAGGGAATGGGCTATTGGGCTGGGTTTTTTTTTGTAGGAATTAAAAGGGGGGAGTTGGAAAAGATAGAACAAAAAGAGAGGGGGCAGGGGGCTGGGAAATAAAGAAAAAAGGGGGGGACCAAACTAATTTTTTTTTAAATAAAAACTAAAATTTTGGGGGGACATTGCTCCCCTTTACTTATATGTACCTGCACCCCTGTGGTGCATGAATACCATTTGTCATATGCATTTAATTTTTTTAACGAAAATTTTTGCAGAGGTAACAAATTTGTTATCTTGTTTTATGTGTTTTGGTTTTTGTTGAGACTCTGTCCTAAAATAAAATCAAGTCTAATAAGAATAAAGATTATTAAAAAGGCTTCTACTTATTCGATAAAAAGTCCAATTTTACTTATCTAAATAAATAATTATTTTTTCATTTTTTTATTATTTTTTACTTTATCTAAAAGAGAGATCTCAACAAATTCCCAAGATAAAGAGAACGGTCATCTACCATCAAAGGTGAAACCACTCTAAAATGTAGTTATCTATTCTATTATAAATACATTGATACCCCTCAGGTATATTCAAGTCCCTATCTACCAAAAACCTACTTAAAGTCCTTGCTAACTTAAGTATCGGAGTCTCTTGTAGGTACCATCCCCACCTCCTCACGTTCAGGCCTAAAAAGCAACCTAATTTCAGGTAACCCTCGGAACATTGGCGCCATTGTCGGGGACCTAGAGCTCAACCCTTGATAAATGGTGGACAATCAATACGAAGACGGTTATACGGCGTCTGAATCAGAACCGGAACACCACCCTGACGACCTGACGCTAGCATTACCTCCACCCCAAGAAAGAACGAAAGCACCCCATGGGGAAGGAACGTCGAGAAACCCTCAACCGCGGCAGATCCATTCATAACATCCATCAGAGGATGAAGAGCCACCCCATCCAACAGAAATCATGGGTTAGTTCACGTGCACGTGGGCGACTAGAACAACTTGAACTGGAAGCTGAACGATAACGAGAAGCAGAACAGGTATTGCGAAGGGAGGTACGATGAAGAAAAAAGCTGAAGAAAAAGTTCTTAAGGTTGGAGGCCGACCTCTAGAGACGGAGCAATCGGACAGATCGGGAGAAAAGTTCTCTGGAAGGAAAAGATTCGTTTGTTGAAGAGATCATGCAAGCTAGGGTTCCTAAAAATTTCAAAACTCTCGATATGGATTTCTATGATGGAACAACTGACTTGAGGAATCACTGATGAGCGGATATTTTATACGCTTTTCGGGGGTAATTTCATGTAATTTTTAGTATGTTTTAGTTAGTTTTTAGTGTATTTTTATTAGTTTTTAGGCAAAAATTATATTTCTGGACTTTACTATGAGTTTGTGTATTTTTCTGTGATTTTAGGTATTTTCTGGCTGAAATTGAGGGAGTTGAGCAAAAATCTGACTCAGGCTGAAAAAGGACTGCTGATGCTGTTGGATTCTGACGTCCCTGCACTCGAAATGGATTTTTTGGAGCTACAGGAGTCCAATTGGTGCGTTCTTAATTGGGTTGGAAAGTAGACATCCAGGGATTTCCAAAAATATATAATAGTCCATACTTTGCGCAAAGATAAATGATGTAAATTGGCGTTTAATGCCATTTCCATGTTGCATTCTGGCGTTCAGTGCCAGAAACAGGTTGCAAGTTGGAGTTAAACCCCAGAAACAGGTTACAACCTGGCGTTTAACTCCAGAAACAGCCCAAGAACGTGATAAGCTTAAGTCTCAACCCCAGCACACACCAAGTGGACCCCAGAAGTTGATTTCTGCACTATCCATCTTAGTTTACTCATTTTCTGTAAACCTAGGTTACTAGTTTAGTAGTTAAACAACTTTTAGAGACTTATTTTGGATCTCATGACATTTTAGATCTGAACTTTGTACTCTTTGACGGCATGAGTCTCTAAACTCCATTATTGGGGGTGAGGAGCTCTGCAGCGTCTCGATGAATTAATGCAATTATTTCTGTTTTCCTTTCAAACATGCTTGTTTTTATCTAAGATGTTCATTCGCACTTCAATATGAGGAAGGTGATGATCCATGACACTCATCACCATTCTCAAATCATGGACGTGTGCCTGACAACCACCTCCGTTCTACATTAGATTGAATGAGTATCTCTTAGATTCCTTAATCAGAATCTTCGAGGTATAAGCTAGAATCCATTGGCAGCATCCTTGAGAATCCGGAAGGTCTAAACCTTGTCTGTGGTATTCTGAGTAGGATTCAGGGATTGGATGACTGTGAGGAGCTTCAAACTCGCGAATGTTGGGTGTAGTGACAGACGCAAAAGGATCAATGGATCCTATTCCCCCATGATCGAGAACCGACAGATGATTAGCCGTGTTGTGACAGAGCATTTGGACCATTTTCACTGAGAGGATGGGAAGTAGTCATTGACAACAGTGACACCCTATATACAGCTTGCCATGGAAGGAGCCTTGCATTTATGAAAGTGAGAAAGCATTATGTTATAGGGATTCATAAGACAAAGCATCTCCAAAACTCCAACATATTCTCCATTATTGCGTAACAAGTACTTATCTTATGCCCTTTTACTTTTTACAATTAAAACTAAAGAACCCTATTGGTATCCTGAGTAAGAATAATAAGATAACCATAGCTTGCTTCAAGCCAACAATCTCCGTGGGATTCGACCCTTACTCACGTAAGGTATTACTTGAACGACCTAGTGCACTTGCTGGTTAGTTGTGCGGAGTTACATAGTGTGAGTGTAATTTTCATGCACCAAGTTTTTGGCGCCGTTGCCGGGGATTGTTTGAGTTTGAACAACTGACGGTGATTCTTGTTACTTAGATTAGGAAAAATTTGTCTTTTTGGTTTAGAGTCACTAGGATTGCATCTTCTATTATTCCTTTTAAAAATTTTTCAAAAATATTATTTTTCCTTAATTGAATTTTCATTTTTTTTATGAGTTTAGTGTCATGTTCTAAGTTTGGTGTCAATTGCATGCTTTTCTTTGTCTCTCAATTTTCGAATTGCATGTTCTTTATTTTTTCTTGATCTTCAAATTGTTCTTCTCAATTTTTCTTGTTTGATCTTTGGTTTTTCCTGTTTTGTGTGTTTTCGTGTTTTCCTTGTGCTTTTTCAAAATATCAGTTTTCAAAAATATTAATTTTTATACAATATTAAAACACGTTAAATTTATAGCTCAATTGGCTAGAGCATTGGTTTATGTTCTTGGCAATTGGGTATCTTCTTTTTAAAACTTTTTCAAAAATAATTTTTCTTTGATTAAATCTTGTACCAAACTTTAAGTTTGGTGTTTTCTTGTTAATTTTTCTTTAATTTTCAAAAATTTATTTTAGTTTTCCCAAAAATTTTAAGTTTGGTGTTCTTTCTTTTGTTCTTATTGTTCTTGTGAGACTTCAAGGTGTTCTTGAGTCTTCTTTGTATTTTGATCTTAAAATTTTTAAGTTTGGTGTCCCTTGGTATTTTCCCTTCAAAATTTTCGAAAAACAAGGAGCATTAGATTTAAAAATTTTAAGTCTTGTGTCTTTTGTGTGTTTTTCTCTTTCATCATAAAATTCAAAAATAAAAAAATCTTTTCCTTTAATTTCTCATAATTTTCGAATTACTTGGGTTGACTTGGTCAAAATTTTTCAAATCATATCTTTTTCAAAAATATCCTAACCACTTTCTCTCTCCTCACTTTTTCGAAAATCTCATTAAATATTTTCAAATTTTATTTTATTTTATTTTTTATTTTTTGTTTTTTTTGTTTTTATTTTATTCTACTTTATTATCTCGAAAATAATTTTTTTTATATAATAAAATAAATAAAATAAATCCACATCATCTCCCTTTTTCCATCATGGACCTAAATAGAAATGAACAGTCTAGAAGGACTCCGGGGTCATATGCTAACCCCACTACTGCTTCATACGGGAGTAGTATCTGTATACCCTTCATCGGAGTCAGTAGCTTTGAGTTGAACCCTCAGCTCATTATCATGGTGCAGCAAAGTTGCCAGTATTCCGGTCTTCCACAGGAAGAACCTACATAGTTTTTGACACAGTTTTTACAAATTGCTGACACAGTACATGATAAGGAAGTAGATCAGGATGTCTACAGATTGTTACTGTTTCCATTTGCTGTAAAAGACCAAGCTAAGAGGTGCTCAAATAACCAACCTAAGGACAGCATAAAGACATGGAAACAGCTGTCAAAAAAAATTCCTGAATCACTATTTTCCTCCAAAACGGATGACACAGCTAAGGCTGAGCATCGAAGGCTTCAAACAAGGAGACAATGAATCCCTTTATGATGCCTGGGAGAGATACAGAGAGATGCTAAAAAATGCCCCTCTGAAATGTTTTTAGAGTGGATGCAGTTAGACATTTTTTATTATGGGCTTACAGAGAAAGCTCAAATTTCTCTAGACCACTCATCTGGTGGATCTATACACATGAGAAAGACAATTGAAGAAGCTCAAGAGCTCATTGATACAGTTGCCAAAAATCAGCATCTGTACCTAAGCAGTGAACCTTCCATGAAAGAAGAGGCTAAAACAGTAACTGCTGAACTAAGTCCTGCAGAACAAGTTACTGAATTCAATCAGCAATTAGATTTTCTAACAAAACAGCTAGCCGAATTCAAGGAGATACTACAAGAGATAAGAATGGCTAATATGAATATGGAAGTGCAGCTAAAGTGAACAGAACAGCAGTTATCAAAACAAAATAACAGAAGAGTGCCAAGCAGTTCAATTAAGAAGTGGAAAAACATTAAATACCTCACTTCAAGCAGCAAGAAGCCAAGAAATGAACAAACTGCTACCCAAAATCCCTCCGAGGATAGTCAGAACCCAGAGAGGAATAATTCTGGCGCTCAAACGCCAGAAAAGGAGTGGAGAGCTGGCGTTGAACGCCCAACCCATGCTCAGTCCTGGCGTTCAACGCCAGAAACAGGCAAGGAATTGGCGTTGAATGCCCAAAGGAAGCACAGTTCTGGCATTCAGACGCCAGAAACAGGTAAGGAGTTGGCGTCTAACGCCACTCCAGCTTCCACCCTTGGCATTCAAACGCCAGTGGGAGATCAGACACATACAAGTGCTGATAGCAACCCCTCTAAAAAGGCTTCTCAACCCACATCTGTAGGTAATAAACCTGCAGCAACTTAGGTTGAGGAATAC
The DNA here is from genome assembly GCF_003086295.3 of Arachis hypogaea. Classification (NCBI taxonomy): domain Eukaryota; kingdom Viridiplantae; phylum Streptophyta; class Magnoliopsida; order Fabales; family Fabaceae; genus Arachis; species Arachis hypogaea. The sequence continues at coordinate 72,501,071 of NC_092045.1, read as the reverse complement.
AAAGCCAAAATGCCTTATCCTCAGAAACTCCGCCAAGCGGAACAGGATAAGCAATTTGCCCGCTTTGAAGACTATCTCAGGACTCTTGAAATAAAGATTCCGTTTGCAGAGACACTTGAGCAAATACCCTCTTATGCTAAGTTCATGAAAGAGATCTTAAGTCATAAGAAGGATTGGAGAGAAACTGAAAAAGTTTACCTCACTGAAGAATGTAGTGCAGTCATTCTGAAAAGCTTACCAGAAAAGCTTAAAGATCCCAAAAGCTTTATGATACCATGCACAGTACCAAGCAAGCTCTATGTGACCTCGGGGCAAATATCAACCTAATACCTGCATCCACTATCAAAAAGCTTGGTTTGACTGAAGAAGTCAAACCAACCCGGATATGTCTCTAACTTGCTGATGGCTCCATTAAATACCCATCAGGCGTGATTGAAGACATGATTGTCAAGGTTGGGCCATTTACCTTTCCCACTGACTTTGTGGTGCTGGAAATGGAGGAGCACAAGAGTGCAACTCTCATTCTAGGAAGACCTTTCCTAGCAACTGGACAAACCCTCATTGACATCCAAAAAGGGAAAGTGACCCTGAGAGTCAATGAGGACGAGTTTAAGTTGAATGTTGTCAAAGCTATGCAGCATCCACACACCCCAAACGATTGCATGAGCATTGATATTATTGACTCTCTGGTAAAAGAGGTCAATATGACTGAGAGTCTTGATAAACCACTATTTTATGGTTTATCTTGTACTTAATTGAGTGGATTTTATCAACTCTTTACCCACTTATTCATATGATTTGCATGTTTTATATTTTCCTTCCTGATTCTGTGCTATGATTGAAAACATGCGTCTTTGACTTTTATTTCCTTTTATTTTAATCCTCTCTTATTACCATTAGATGCCTTGATATGTGCGTTAAGTGATTTCAGAGATTACAGGGCAGGAATTGCTCAGAGGATGGAAAGGAAGCATGCAAAAGTAGAAGGAATACAAGAAGTTGAAGGAACTGCAAAGCTGCCAACCTGACTCTCTCGCACTAAAATGATCATAACTTGAGCTACAGAGGTCCAAATGATGCGGTTCTACTTGCGTTGGAAAGCTAACGTCTGGGACTTCGATTTGATATATAATTCGCCATAATGGCCGTACAGATAGGTGACACGAACGTGCGCTTCGCGCGGACGCGTCGCATCTGCGAACTTCAATCCGCGCGGACGCGTGGATGACGCCTCCGCGTCACTTTGCCGCGACCTATACGGACCAGATTTCACAATCAGCGATTTCTAGGTTGTTTTTGACCCAGTTTTTGGCCCAGAGAACGCAGATTAGAGGCTATAAAGTGGGGGAATGCATCCATTCAAAAACATGCTTTCATAATTCACTTTCCATAGTTTTAGATGTAGTTTTTAGAGAGAGAGGCTCTCTCCTCTCTCTTAGGATTTTAGGTTAGGATTCCTCTTAAAGGATTTAGGATTTCAACTCTTCATCAGGTTCAATATTCCTTTTACTTTGTATTTCTCCTTTACTTTCAGATACTTTGATGCTTGTATTACTTATGTTGCCTATTTGGCTTATGCCCATTCATGTTAGGATTTTCTTAAATAATATTATTTGAGGTATTTTTAGATCTATGATTTTTTATCTAGATTTTTATATTCTTGGCTTTTAATTGATTAACTGGAAGCTCTTGAGTTATCAATTATTCATGATTGATTGTTATGTCGGCTAATTAATTTGAATTCCACCAACTCTAGTCTTTCCTTAGGAGTTGGCTAGGACTTGGGAATTCTAACCAATTGATTCACTTGACTTTCCCTTGCTTACGCAAAGGTTAACTAAGTGGGATTAACTTCCATTCTCATAGGAGTAACTAGGATAGGACTTCCGAATTTTCATATCTTACCAAGAGTTTATTTTATAGTTATTTATTTATTTCGCTTATCATTTATCATACTTGTTCCTCATTCTCAAAACCCCCAAAATTTTACCTTTTTCATAGCCAATAATAAGTCATACCTCCCTGCAATTCCTTGAGAAGATGACCCGAGGTTTAAATACTTTGGTTATCAATTTATTTAGGGGTTTGTTACTTGTGACAACCAAAACGTTTGTAAGAAAGGTTGATTGCTTGGTTTAGTAACTATACTTACAACGAGAGTTTACTATAACTTCTAAACCATCAATCTTCAGTTCTTCAAAATGGCGCCGTTGCCGGGAAATTTCAAACATGTGCCTTATTATTGGTTATTGTAAATATTTTTTAAAAAAATATTTCAAATCTTTCCCAAAATATTTTCCTTTTGTTAGTTTTTGTTTTTATTTTCTCTCACTACTATGAACTCTCACCCCTTTAGCTATGAGTCTGGTTAGAACTATGTTGCAGGAAGAGGAAGCTATAATAGGAATATGCATCAGGGTCAAAGCAATCAAAGATCGACGGAGCCTAGAGGATCTGATCAACCCTTTAGGCAACAACACCCTCCTAGATATCACAAACAAAGACCATTCTACAATGCATACCAAGCTGATAGATATGGTGGACCGCCTAGTAGCTACAAACAAACCCCACCATATGCTCAGAGACCATCCTCACAACATAACTTTGAACCACCACACTCACAACCCCCTTTCCGCCACTCACCTCCATATGACCCTAACCCATATCCACCATACCAACCACGCTATGAACCGTATGAACCATATGTAGAACCACACCAATTCCACCCCAATTACTCCCAAGAACCACCACTGCCAATTTTTGGATCGACCCAAGAATCACAGGCTCGCCTCAAGGAATTAGTAGATCAATTTCATGCAACCCTTCATCAACTGGAGCAAGCGATAAATCAATTAGCTTCCCGATGTTCGGATACTCAAGGAACCCCCATGGCTTCATGTGGACAATCTAATGAAGAACGTAGCATGAAGGAGACATTAGAAACTCCGGTGGACAGTAAGGAGCATGAATTTGTACTGGAACAAGTGGAGGAAGCTGGAATTATTTAAGAAGAAGAGGAGGCAATGGTTGAAGACTTAGGAGATGCTGAACCTCCATGGGAAAGTCAAGTTATAGAGCATCCTTCAAAGACGTTTGAAGCTGATGTTGAGGAGGGTGTACAACCTCCAAAGCATATCATAGTTAAAGACTTTGAAGGAGACGATCAAGAGATGGATTCAATCATTAATGAATTCTTATCTACATTTGAATCCTCTCCCATTGGACTTGACTTGGAAATTAAAGAAGAAGAAGCATAACATCCCATGCCCTTGGTGAACAATGAGGAAGAGATTAAATTGGAAGAAATTCACCAAAAGGAAGAGGTTGATATTGAAGATTACAAAGAGGTGGCAGATGTCGAAGAGGAGCACAAGGGAGTGGAGCTTGCACGTTCATTAGAAACACCTCCCCTGAAGTTGCCATCATCCTTCATAACATTCAAGTGGGTAAAATTCATATCCCTTAGCTTTCTAATTCCACTTGAATATGGGCTATTGGAGACGGATGGTCAACTTAAATCTCTTTGTGGCATTAAGAGTAAGGAGAAGATGATTAGTGGTAAGATCTGTCCTGCAAGGTTCATTATGGTTGGAAGCTCAAAATTTAAACGCAAAGGTTGGTGTAAAGCTCAACTGAATGGGTCTAGGAAGTTGTTTGGACGCTTCAGTGAGAATTCTAAAGTTGAACCACCCAGATGGAATCATGATAATCAACTTGAAGACGGGTGTAGAAACAAGATTTGGGATCCCGGAGGATATTGGATTTGCAAACATTGGTGGAGATTCCTGGATGAATTCAAGCACAAGCCACCATAACAGGGAGCTCACCAAATATCCAACTTAAGGACTTTAACTAAAAGTGCTAGGTGGGAGACAACCCACCATGGTATGATCGTTTCTTCTTCAGTTTGAATTTTTGTCTATTTTTGAATTTTGATTGAACCTGGAATTTTTGCATATCATTCATTGCATTTTTCATTCTGCATACTGCATAGAAAAAATTTGCATGCGATGCGAGCGCGTCGCTGACGCGTCCGCGTCACCAGTGCGTTTTGAAGAAAGGATAATTGAACAGAGAGTCACGTGAGGAAAAACGCCTCCCACGTGTCTGCGTCACCCACGCGAACGCGTGCCTCAAATTCGACGTAAAAAGGGTGTATAGCCGAAAGTTGAGCTAGAATTGGGCTGGATTCGTGTTAGAAGCACAAGCCCTACCACGCGAACGCGTGCCCCACGCGTCCGCGTCATTTTTAAAATAGGCCATCCACGCGATCGTGTCACCCACGCGACTGCGTCATCCAAAGTTTTGGCAAAAATGCATTTAAACAGAGAGTTGTGCGAACGCGGAGCTGCACTCGCGCCCTAGCACAAAAATCGAGTCACGCGTCCGCGTGCTACACGCGTCCGCGTCACTTGAGAACACCGCGCCCCATGCGACCGCGTCATGCACGCGTCCGCGTCACCAGCGGCGCACAGCTTATCTTACTCTGCCAAAATATCTTATCTTTTTCTTCCCCAAATCCTACTTTTTCTTTTCCTTTCTTATTTTCTCCCTTCCTCCTTCTTCCTTCTTTCTCCTTCCTTTTTTTTATTTTCATGCATTTTTATGTCGGTGTTGGAAATTTATTTGGTCATTGTGGATTGTTGCAAAATTGTTTGGCAATTATATTTTTCAAAGGTTGCTTGCATGTTCAATTTATTATTTTCATTGGATTATTTACCATGCATGCTATGTGTTTGTGAAAAAGTCCATATGGCATCATGCACTTTTCTACATTATTCTATTCTACTATTCAATGCCTGCTTTTCACAAATTTCCTTTACTATTGTATTAATTGAATTTAATTGTCAATACAAACGTGATCGTTTGTTACGAGGTGATGCTTGATCTATGCTACTCATGCCCTTGCCAGCATGCCAATAAACATCTTGCATCTACTTACCCTATCGTGCACTTATTCTATTCCCTTTGATGAACTTTTCACATGTTGTCATGACCATGTGCTCACTTCATTCATCTTTACCGTGCACTGATTATCACTCATTCAATCCTCTTCCTTGCTCTATCTCTTTAGATTTAATTTACTTTCTCTTCCCTTTTTCAGGATGGCCACTAAGAAGGGTGGAGAGAAAGCTACTCCCAAACCACCGACAAGGAAAGGAACAAAAAAAGCGCACCAGTTGAGGAACCACAACCCCCATCCACCTGCACATCTTTGCATGCACCGAGGACGGTGTAATCTTTAAGTGTGGGGAGGTCGATACCAATCTCCACGGGTCAGTTAGTCCCTTCTCAACACCAATTTTTGTTTTTTATTGTTGCATTTGCATGTTTGATTGCATATCTATTTGATTTTGTGCATATTTTACCACTTGGTTGAAGTAATATTTTCTTTTTCAAGAAAATTTTTATAACATTTCACTAATTTGAATTAAACTGTTTGAAAAACTTGTTTGGAAGTTTTATTTGGAACATAGGTAAAAGCTAGAACACACAACCTGTAAGATTTGAGCTTAATTGTATGGTTACATTATTTAACCATATTATTTTATTCTTGTGTGTTTTCTTCTCTATGATTGCAAATCTTTGCTTTGTTCCATTCTATATGTCCATTATTTAGTGTATTTACACGCTTGCATATGATTGAGGCCATATTTGATTATTAACTCACTTATCCCAAATAAAGCCTATTAGCCACTTTGAGCTTTTAATCCCCTTCTGTTTTATAACCACATCACTAGCCTTAAGCAGGAAAACAAATTAAATATCCCAATTGAATCTTTGGTTAGCTTAAGATAGAGGTTGTGCATCAACTAAGCGTGGGAAAACTGTGGGAACATGGGTTAATAAGGGAATGTATCATGTTTCTAATTCTAAATATTGGGAAATTTGGGTATCTACTCATGTAAAACAGAAAATTAAAAATTCCATATGCATTGATATGCTATTTTAGTTTTTATGTCTCAAAAAAAAAGAAAAAAAAGAGAAAAGAATATATATATATATATATATATATATATATAATATAATATAATATAAATAAATAAATAAGGGGACAAATTTACCCCAATGTTAAGTTAATAAAAGATCAATGCATATGTGACACAAATTAAAAGAAAAATTGATACATGAGTATGTGATACAAAAGTGGGAATTATGGGTAGCTAGGCATGATTTTAGAAGTTATATAGAATGTATGTATGTTAGGTGATAGCCCAGGTTATTCAAAGATTCAATTTATAGCTCACTTAGCCATACATATACCCTCACCCTTGCCTTGGCCCCATTACAACCTTGAAAAGACCTCATGATGTTTGCATTAGTACATTAAATATTTGTTGATTGGTTAGATGAAGAACAAAGTTTAGAAAGCATGATTAGATAAGAGTAGAGTGAATTACCCTATACACTTGAGAGATTAGAGTGCATATACACGTCCTGTGAGGGTTCAATGATTGATTCTATGTTCCCTACTTTCATGAGCTATCTTCTTACAAGTTTACCTGTCGTTTATTGTGTAATTTGAATTAGTGGAATTTGATTCATGTTTGTCTTGAAAAAGCTTATTTACTTTTAACCAAGTAGGTAGAAACATTCTGCATGTAGTTGCATTCATATAGATATGTTGCATTTCATACATTGTACCATTCCTCTTCACTCTTTTAGTTCTCTTGAGCTTAGCATGAGGACATGCTAATGTTTAAGTGTGGGGAGGTTGATAAACCACTATTTTATGGTTTATCTTGTGCTTAATTGAGTGGATTTTATCAACTCTTTACCCATGTATTCATATGATTTGCATGTTTTATATTTTCCTTCCTGATTCTGTGCTATGATTGAAAACATGCTTCTTTGGCTTTTATTTCCTTTTATTTTAATCCTCTCTTATTACCATTAGATGCCTTGATATGTGTGTTAAGTGATTTTAGAGATTACAGGGCAAGAATGGCTCAGAGGATGGAAAGGAAGCATGCAAAAGTGGAAGGAACTGCAAAGCTGTCAGCCTGACCCACTCGCACTAAAACGATCATAACTTGAGCTACAGAGGTCCAAATGATGCGGTTCTACTTGTGTTGGAAAGCTAACAACCGGGGCTTCGATTTGATATATAATTCACCATAATGGCCGTATAGATAGGCGACGCGAACATGCGCTCCACGCGGACGCGTCGCATTTGCGAACTCCAATCCGCGCGGAGGCGTGGATGACACCTCCGCGTCACTTTGCCGCGACCTGTACAGACCAGATTTCACAATCAGCGATTTCTGGGCTGTTTCTGACCCAGTTTTCGGCCCAGAGAACACAGATTAGAGGCTATAAAGTGGGGAAATGCATCCATTCAAAAACATGCTTTCATAATTCACTTTCCATAGTTTTAGATGTAGTTTCTAGAGAGAGAGGCTCTCTCCTCTTTCTTAGGATTTTAGGTTAGGATTCCTCTTAAAGGATTTAGGATTTCAACTCTTCATCAAGTTCAATATTCCTTTTACTTTGTATGTCTCCTTTACTTTCAGATACTTTGATGCTTGTATTACTTATGTTGCCTATTTGGCTTATGCCCATTCATGTTAGGATTTTCTTAAATAATATTATTTGAGATATTTTTAGATCTATGATTTTTATCTATCTTTTTATATTCTTGGCTTTAATTGATTAACTGGAAGCTCTTGAGTTATCAACTATTCATGATTGATTGTTATGTCGGCTAATTAATTTGAATTCCACTAACTCTGGTCTTTCCTTAGGAGTTGGCTAGGACTTGGAAATTCTAACCAATTGATTCACTTGACTTTCCCTTGCTTATGCAAAGGTTAACTAAGTGGGATTAACTTCCATTCTCATAGGAGTAACTAGGATAGGACTTCTAAATTTTCATATCTTACCAAGAGTTTATTTTATAGTTATTTATTTTTTTCGCTTATCATTTATCATACTTGTTCTTCATTCTCAAAACTCCCAAAATTTTACCTTTTTCATAGCCAATAATAAGTCATACCTCCCTGAAATTCCTTGAGAAGACGCCCCGAGGTTTAAATACTTCGGTTATCAATTTATTTAGGGGTTTGTTACTTGTGACAACCAAAATATTTGTAAGAAAGGTTGATTGCTTGGTTTAGTAATTATACTTACAACGAGAGTTTACTATAACTTCTAAACCATCAATCTTCAGTTCTTCAAGTCTCGAATCAGAGCTAGAGGATATCTTTAAAGATGCTCAGCCTGATCTGGAGGAACCAGAGAGAATAATAGAACCTCTAAAAATTCCTCAGGAAGGGGAGAAACCTCCTAAACCCGAGCTCAAACCATTACCACCATTCCTGAAATATGCATTTCTAGGAGAAGGTGATACTTTTCCTGTCATCATAAGTTCTACCTTAGAACCACAGGAAGAGGAAGCACTAATTCAAGTGCTAAGGACATACAGGACAGCTCTTGGGTGGTCTATCAGTGATCTTAAGGGCATTAGCCCAGCCAGATGTATGCACAAGATCCTATTGGAGGGTGACGCTAAGCTAATGGTTCAACCACAAAGGTGGCTGAATCCAGCCATGAAGGAGGTGGTGCAGAAAGAGGTCACTAAATTACTAGAGGCTGGGATTATTTATCCCACTTCTAATAGCCCCTGGGTAAGCACTGTCCAAGTCGTCCCTAAGAAGGGTGGTATGACAGTGGTTCATAATAAAAAAAATGAACTGGTTCCTACAAAAACAGTTACAGGGTGGCGTATGTGTATTGATTATAGAAGGCTCAATACAGCTACCAGAAAGGATCATTTCCCTTTACCATTCATAGACCAAATGCTAGAAAGACTAGCAGGTCATGAATACGACTGCTTCCTGGATGGATATTCAAGCTATAATCAAATTGCAGTAGATCCCCAAGATCAAAAGGAAACAGCATTCACATGTCCATCCGGCGTATTTGCATACAGAAGGATGCCATTTGGCCTGTGCAATGCACTTGCAACCTTTCAAAGGTGCATGCTCTCTATTTTCTCTGATATGGTGGAAAAATTTCTGGAAGTCTTCACGGATGACTTTTTAGTATTTGGAGACTCATTCAGCTCCTGTCTTGACCATCTTGCACTTGTTCTAAAGAGGTGCCAAGAGACTAACCAGGTTTTAAACTGGAAAAATGTCACTTTATGGTAACTGAAGGAATTGTCCTTGGGCACAAAATTTTGAACAAGGGAATAGAGGTAGATCAAGCTAAGGTAGAGGTAATTGAAAAATTACCACCACCTGCCAATGTTACGGCAATCAGAAGCTTTCTGGGGCATGCAGGATTCTATAGGAAGTTTATAAAAGATTTTTTCAAAAATTGCCAAACCTCTGAGTAATCTGCTAGCTGCTGACACGTCAGTTATCTTTGATAAGGAGTGTCTGTAGGCGTTTGAGACTCTGAAAGATAAGCTGGTCACAGCACCAGTCATCTCTGCACCAGATTGGACATTACCATTTGAACTAATGTGTGATGCCAGTGACCATGCCATTGGTGCAGTGTTGGGACAAAGGCATGACAAGCTTCTACACGTCATTTACTATGCCAGTCGTGTTTTAAATGACGCACAGAAGAACTACACAACCATAGAAAAGAGTTACTTGTAGTGGTTTACGCCATTGACAAGTTCAGATCTTATTTAGTAGGATCAAAAGTGATTGTGTACACTGACCATGTTGTTCTTAAATATCTACTCACAAAGCAGGATTCAAAACCCAGACTCATCAGATGGGTGTTGCTTCTGCAAGAGTTTGATATAGAAATAAGAGACAGAAAATGGAGAGAAAACTAAGTAATAGATCACCTGTCCCGAATAGAACCAGTAGAAGGGGCATCCCTCCCTCTTACTGAGATCTCTGAAAAATTTCTGGATGAGCAACTCTTTGCCATCCAGGAAGTGCCATGGTTTGCAGACATTGCAAACTACAAGGCAGTAAGATTCATACCCAAAGAGTACAGTAGGCAGCAATCAAAGAAATTGATCACAGATGCAAAGTACTATCTTTGGGATGAACCATATCTCTTCAAGAGATGTGCAGATGGAGTAATCCATATATGTGGGCCTAAAGAAGAAACACAGAAGATCCTCTGGCACTGCCATGGATCATAATATGGAGGACATTTTGGAAGTGAGCGAACAGCCACAAGAGTCCTCCAATGTGGCTTCTAGTGGCCTACTCTCTATAAAGACTCCCAAGTGTTTGTACTTAATTGTGACAGTTGCCAAAGATCTGGCAATCTGCCTCACAGTTATGCCATGCCTCAACAAGGGATCTTGGAGATTGAGTTGTTTGATGTATGGGGTATTGACTTTATGGGGCCTTTCCCACCATCATACTCAAACACTTATATTCTGGTGGCAGTGGATTATGTATCCAAATGGGTTGAAGCTGTTGCAACACCCACTATGATACTAAGACAGTGCTGAAATTCTTCCAGAAACACATTTTCAGCAGATTTGGTATCCCTAGAGTACTAATCAGTGATGGGGGCACTCATTTCTGCAATAAACAGCTTTACTCTGCTTTGGTTTGGTATGGAGTTAGCCATAGGGTGGCCACTCCATATCATCCATAGACAAATGGGCAAGCTGAAGTCTCTAATAGAGAACTTAAAAGAATCTTGGAACGGACTGTGATTAACCGTAGAAGGGATTGGGCAAGAAGCTTGGATGATGCTCTGTGGGCATATAGAACAGCATTCAAGACTCCTATAGGAACTTCTCCATTCCAGCTTGTGTATGGAAAAGCCTGTCACTTGCCAGTGGAACTGGAGCATAAGGCCTATTGGGCAACCAGATTCCTAAACCTTGATGCCAAGTTAGCTGGAGAAAAACAATTGCTCAAGTTAAATGAGCTTGAGGAATTTAGACTCAATGCTTTCAAAAATGCAAAAATTTACAAAGAGAAAGCAAAAAGATGGCATGACAAGAAGCTATCATCCAGAGTCTTTGAGCCAGGGCAAAAAGTTTTGCTGTTTAATTTTAGGCTCAGATTATTCCCCGGAAAATTGAAATCCCGGTGGAGAGGTCCATATGTGATTACAAGTGTGTCACCATTTGGATACGTGGAGCTTCAGGATAATGATTCTAACAAAAAGTTCATTGTTAATGGACAGAGAGTCAAACGTTATCTTGAAAGCAATTTTGAGCAAGAATGCTCAAAACTGAGACTTGATTAAAGCTCAGTAATAGTCCAGCTAAAGACAATAAAGAAGCACTTGCTGGGAGGCAACCCAGCCATTAACAAGGCTTAATTGTTAATTAATTGATTTTTACAGGTTTATGTCCATTATCTTCAAGGTAAAATAGCAATTGCTTGAGTTCACAGAGTTACAGAAGGATTAAGGAGATGAAACAGCAAAAAGGAAGCTCACTGGTGCGAAAAAAGCCAGTAAGAGCTATTTTGGGCGTTGAACGCCCAAAAGAAGCATCTACTGGGCGTTCAACGCCAGTAGAGATAGCCATCTAGGCATTAAACGCCAGAAAAAGCACTCTCTGGGTGTTGAACGCCAGATTTACAGCGTCTTGGGCGTTTAGAAAAATGCCCAGTGACAAAGGAATTCCTGGCATTTAATGCCAGCCAGAAGCAACAGCTGGGCGTTAAACGCACAAGAGAAGCTACAGATGGGCGTTAAATGCCCAAAACATGCAGCGTTTGGGCGTTTAATGCCAGGATTGTAGGGAGGAGGTAAATTCGTTTTCAGTTCACATTTTTTCCATTTTTCATGTTTCAATTCATGATTTCTTGCATGAACATGTTACAAATTCTCATCTTTCAACTTCAAAATGCAAAAAAAAAAATGCAAAAAAATCTTAATCCTAAAAATATTTCTTCATTCTTCTTCAATCTCTTTTCAAATGTTTTTCAAAATCTCATCATATCTTTTGAACTTTCGAAATTGCCTCTCCTTCTATTCCTCTCCTTTCCTTTCTTTTGCTTGAGGACAAGCAAACCTCTAAGTTTGGTGTATTTTTTTGTGATCACTGAGCTAAAACTCATCAAGATCATGGAACCTAAGGGAAAACAAACCACTTCAAGAGGCAAGAAAGAGAATATTCCAAAACCACTTTGGAATCAAGAGAAGTTCTTAACAAAAAAAAACATGCAGACCATTACCACAAAATAATGGGTCTGAGATCAGTGATCCCGAAAGTTCAATTCGATCAGAAAGAAGACGAATAGCCGGAGATACAGGAGCTGAAGCGCCAGAAGCTGTCTCTTGAAGGACCAGACACCCCACATGTTGAAGGAGCACCCATCATCTCCTAAACTAAAGGTTGTTGAGTCCTAATCTTAGCCTTAACTCTGTGATAATTGTTCTTATTAGGAATTTACCTTAGAAGTTATATATGAGTAGTAGTAATTAGTATCTCTATTTTGATTTTATCTCCAATTAAGCTATAATTTATTTTTCTCATCATCATCAAACATGAATAAAATAGTAGATTTTTAGAATAAAGAGGCAACATTTTTTTGAGTTCTTAATAAGGAAAATTCTAATTATTTATATGTGGTGGCAATACTTTTTGTCTTATGAATGAATGCTTGAACAGTGTATATTTTTGATATTGAATTTTATGAATGTTAAAATTGTTGGCTCCTGATAGAATGATGAACAAGAGAAATATTATTGCTGATCTGAAAAATCATGAAATTGATTCTTGAAGCAAGAAAAAGCAGTGAAAAAAATAAAAAAAAAAAGAGAAAAGCAAAAGAGGTAGAAAAAGCCAATAGCCCTTTAAACCAAAAGGCAAGGGTGAAAAGGATCCAAGGCTTTGAGCATCAATGGATAGGAGGGCCCAAGGAAGTAAATCCAGGCCTAAGCGGCTAGATCAAGCTGTCCCTAACCATGTGCTTGTGGCATGCAGGTCCAAATGAAAAGCTTAAGACTGAGTGATTAAAGTCATGATCCAAAACAAAAGAGTGTTCTTAAGAACTCTGGACACCTCTAATTGGGAACTTGAGCAAAGCTATGTCACAATCTGAAAAGGTTCACCCAGTTATGTGTTTGTGGCATTTATGTATTCGGTGGTAATACTGGAAAACAAAGTTCTTAGGGCCACGGCCAAGACTCATCAAGTAGCTGTGTTCAAGAATCAACATACTAAACTAGGAGAATCAATAATACTATCTGAATTCTGAGTTTCTATGGATGCCAATCATTCTGAATTTCAAAGGATAAAG